>NW_027195233.1:237500-258723 GCF_038502225.1 Cherax quadricarinatus
ATCAATCCCGGCTGCCTTACCCCCTTTCATTTTACCTACTGCCTCACGAACTTCCCCCACACTCACAACTGGCTCTTCCTCACTCCTACAAGATGTTATTCCTCCTTGCCCTATACACGAAATCACAGCTTCCCTATCTTCATCAACATTTAACAATTCCTCAAAATATTCCTTCCATCTTCCCAATACCTCTAACTCTCCATTTAATAACTCTCCTCTCCTATTTTTAACTGACAAATCCATTTGTTCTCTAGGCTTTCTTAACTTGTTAATCTCACTCCAAAACTTTTTCTTATTTTCAACAAAATTTGTTGATAACATCTCACCCACTCTCTCATTTGCTCTCTTTTTACATTGCTTCACCACTCTCTTAACTTCTCTCTTTTTCTCCATATACTCTTCCCTCCTTGCATCACTTCTACTTTGTAAAAACTTCTCATATGCTAACTTTTTCTCCCTTACTACTCTCTTTACATCATCATTCCACCAATCGCTCCTCTTCCCTCCTGCACCCACTTTCCTGTAACCACAAACTTCTGCTGAACACTCTAACACTACATTTTTAAACCTACCCCATACCTCTTCGACCCCATTGCCTATGCTCTCATTAGCCCATCTATCCTCCAATAGCTGTTTATATCTTACCCTAACTGCCTCCTCTTTTAGTTTATAAACCTTCACCTCTCTCTTCCCTGATGCTTCTATTCTCCTTGTATCCCATCTACCTTTTACTCTCAGTGTAGCTACAACTAGAAAGTGATCTGATATATCTGTGGCCCCTCTATAAACATGTACATCCTGAAGTCTACTCAACAGTCTTTTATCTACCAATACATAATCCAACAAACTACTGTCATTTCGCCCTACATCATATCGTGTATACTTATTTATCCTCTTTTTCTTAAAATATGTATTACCTATAACTAAACCCCTTTCTATACAAAGTTCAATCAAAGGGCTCCCATTATCATTTACACCTGGCACCCCCAAACTTACCTACCACACCCTCTCTAAAAGTTTCTCCTACTTTAGCATTCAAGTCCCCTACCACAATTACTCTCTCACTTGGTTCAAAGGCTCCTATACATTCACTTAACATCTCCCAAAATCTCTCTCTCTCCTCTGCATTCCTCTCTTCTCCAGGTGCATACACGCTTATTATGACCCACTTCTCGCATCCAACCTTTACTTTAATCCACATAATTCTTGAATTTACACATTCATATTCTCTTTTCTCCTTCCATAACTGATCATTTAACATTACTGCTACCCCTTCCTTTGCTCTAACTCTCTCAAAAATTATATATATATATATAAATATATATTATATATATATAATTATATATATATATATAAATATATATATATGTGTATATATATGTATATATATATATATATATATATATATATATATATACATGTACATATATATATATATATATATATATATATATATATATATATATATATATATATATATGTATATATATATATATATATATGTATATATATATATATATATATATATATATATATATATATATATATATATATATATATATATATATATGTATATATATATATATATATGTATATATATATATATATATATATATATATATATATATATATATATATATATATATATATATATATATATATATATATGACAGTAGTTTGTTGGATTATGTATTGGTAGATAAAAGACTGTTGAGTAGACTTCAGGATGTACATGTTTATAGAGGGGCCACAGATATATCAGATCACTTTCTAGTTGTAGCTACACTGAGAGTAAAAGGTAGATGGGATACAAGGAGAATAGAAGCATCAGGGAAGAGAGAGGTGAAGGTTTATAAACTAAAAGAGGAGGCAGTTAGGGTAAGATATAAACAGCTATTGGAGGATAGATGGGCTAATGAGAGCATAGGCAATGGGGTCGAAGAGGTACGGGGTAGGTTTAAAAATGTAGTGTTAGAGTGTTCAGCAGAAGTTTGTGGTTACAGGAAAGTGGGTGCAGGAGGGAAGAGGAGCGATTGGTGGAATGATGATGTAAAGAGAGTAGTAAGGGAGAAAAAGTTAGCATATGAGAAGTTTTTACAAAGTAGAAGTGATGCAAGGAGGGAAGAGTATATGGAGAAAAAGAGAGAAGTTAAGAGAGTGGTGAAGCAATGTAAAAAGAGAGCAAATGAGAGAGTGGGTGAGATGTTATCAACAAATTTTGTTGAAAATAAGAAAAAGTTTTGGAGTGAGATTAACAAGTTAAGAAAGCCTAGAGAACAAATGGATTTGTCAGTTAAAAATAGGAGAGGAGAGTTATTAAATGGAGAGTTAGAGGTATTGGGAAGATGGAGGGAATATTTTGAGGAATTGTTAAATGTTGATGAAGATAGGGAAGCTGTGATTTCGTGTATAGGGCAAGGAGGAATAACATCTTGTAGGAGTGAGGAAGAGCCAGTTGTGAGTGTGGGGGAAGTTCGTGAGGCAGTAGGTAAAATGAAAGGGGGTAAGGCAGCCGGGATTGATGGGATAAAGATAGAAATGTTAAAAGCAGGTGGGGATATAGTTTTGGAGTGGTTGGTGCAATTATTTAATAAATGTATGGAAGAGGGTAAGGTACCTAGGGATTGGCAGAGAGCATGCATAGTTCCTTTGTATAAAGGCAAAGGGGACAAAAGAGAGTGCAAAAATTATAGGGGGATAAGTCTGTTGAGTGTACCTGGTAAAGTGTATGGTAGAGTTATAATTGAAAGAATTAAGAGTAAGACGGAGAATAGGATAGCAGATGAACAAGGAGGCTTTAGGAAAGGTAGGGGGTGTGTGGACCAGGTGTTTACAGTGAAACATATAAGTGAACAGTATTTAGATAAGGCTAAAGAGGTCTTTGTGGCATTTATGGATTTGGAAAAGGCGTATGACAGGGTGGATAGGGGGGCAATGTGGCAGATGTTGCAAGTGTATGGTGTAGGAGGTAGGTTACTGAAAGCAGTGAAGAGTTTTTACGAGGATAGTGAGGCTCAAGTTAGAGTATGTAGGAAAGAGGGAAATTTTTTCCCAGTAAAAGTAGGCCTTAGACAAGGATGTGTGATGTCACCGTGGTTGTTTAATATATTTATAGATGGGGTTGTAAGAGAAGTAAATGCGAGGGTCTTGGCAAGAGGCGTGGAGTTAAAAGATAAAGAATCACACACAAAGTGGGAGTTGTCACAGCTGCTCTTTGCTGATGACACTGTGCTCTTGGGAGATTCTGAAGAGAAGTTGCAGAGATTGGTGGATGAATTTGGTAGGGTGTGCAAAAGAAGAAAATTAAAGGTGAATACAGGAAAGAGTAAGGTTATGAGGATAACAAAAAGATTAGGTGATGAAAGATTGAATATCAGATTGGAGGGAGAGAGTATGGAGGAGGTGAACGTATTCAGATATTTGGGAGTGGACGTGTCAGCGGATGGGTCTATGAAAGATGAGGTGAATCATAGAATTGATGAGGGAAAAAGAGTGAGTGGTGCACTTAGGAGTCTGTGGAGACAAAGAACTTTGTCCTTGGAGGCAAAGAGGGGAATGTATGAGAGTATAGTTTTACCAACGCTCTTATATGGGTGTGAAGCGTGGGTGATGAATGTTGCAGCGAGGAGAAGGCTGGAGGCAGTGGAGATGTCATGTCTGAGGGCAATGTGTGGTGTGAATATAATGCAGAGAATTCGTAGTTTGGAAGTTAGGAGGAGGTGCGGGATTACCAAAACTGTTGTCCAGAGGGCTGAGGAAGGGTTGTTGAGGTGGTTCGGACATGTAGAGAGAATGGAGCGAAACAGAATGACTTCAAGAGTGTATCAGTCTGTAGTGGAAGGAAGGCGGGGTAGTATATGGAGAAAAAGAGAGAGGTTAAGAGAGTGGTGAAGCAATGTAAAAAGAGAGCAAATGAGAGAGTGGGTGAGATGTTATCAACAAATTTTGTTGAAAATAAGAAAAAGTTTTGGAGTGAGATTAACAAGTTAAGGAAGCCTAGAGAACAAATGGATTTGTCAGTTAAAAATAGGAGAGGAGAGTTATTAAACGGAGAGTTAGAGGTATTGGGAAGATGGAGGGAATATTTTGAGGAATTGTTAAATGTTGATGAAGATAGGGAAGCTGTGATTTCGTGTATAGGGCAAGGAGGAATAACATCTTGTAGGAGTGAGGAAGAGCCAGTTGTGAGTGTGGGGGAAGTTCGTGAGGCAGTAGGTAAAATGAAAGGGGGTAAGGCAGCCGGGATTGATGGGATAAAGATAGAAATGTTAAAAGCAGGTGGGGATATAGTTTTGGAGTGGTTGGTGCAATTATTTAATAAATGTATGGAAGAGGGTAAGATACCTAGGGACTGTCAGAGAGCATGCATAGTTCCTTTGTATAAAGGCAAAGGGGACAAGAGAGAGTGCAAAAATTATAGGGGGATAAGTCTGTTGAGTATACCTGGTAAAGTGTATGGTAGAGTTATTATTGAAAGAATTAAGAGTAAGACGGAGAATAGGATAGCAGATGAACAAGGAGGCTTTAGGAAAGGTAGGGGGTGTGTGGACCAGGTGTTTACAGTGAAACATATAAGTGAACAGTATTTAGATAAGGCTAAAGAGGTCTTTGTGGCATTTATGGATTTGGAAAAGGCGTATGACAGGGTGGATAGGGGGGCAATGTGGCAGATGTTGCAGGTGTATGGTGTAGGAGGTAGGTTACTGAAAGCAGTGAAGAGTTTTTACGAGGATAGTGAGGCTCAAGTTAGAGTATGTAGGAAAGAGGGAAATTATTTCCCAGTAAAAGTAGGCCTTAGACAAGGATGTGTGATGTCACCGTGGTTGTTTAATATATTTATAGATGGGGTTGTAAGAGAAGTAAATGCGAGGGTCTTGACAAGAGGCGTGGAGTTAAAAGATAAAGAATCACACATAAAGTGGGAGTTGTCACAGTTGCTCTTTGCTGATGACACTGTGCTCTTGGGAGATTCTGAAGAGAAGTTGCAGAGATTGGTGGATGAATTTGGTAGGGTGTGCAAAAGAAGAAAATTAAAAGTGAATACAGGAAAGAGTAAGGTTATGAGGATAACAAAAATATTAGGTGATGAAAGATTGGATATCAGATTGGAGGGAGAGAGTATGGAGGAGGTGAATGTATTCAGATATTTGGGAGTGGACGTGTCAGCGGATGGGTCTATGAAGGATGAGGTGAATCATAGAATTGATGAGGGGAAAAGGGTGAGTGGTGCACTTAGGAGTCTGTGGAGACAAAGAACTTTGTCCTTGGAGGCAAAGAGGGGAATGTATGAGAGTATAGTTTTACCAACGCTCTTATATGGGTGTGAAGCATGGGTGATGAATGTTGCAGCGAGGAGAAGGCTGGAGGCAGTGGAGATGTCATGTCTGAGGGCAATGTGTGGTGTGAATATAATGCAGAGAATTCGTAGTTTGGAAGTTAGGAGGAGGTGCGGGATTACCAAAACTGTTGTCCAGAGGGCTGAGGAAGGGTTGTTGAGGTGGTTCGGACATGTAGAGAGAATGGAGCGAAACAGAATGACTTCAAGAGTGTATCAGTCTGTAGTGGAAGGAAGGCGGGGTAGGGGTCGGCCTAGGAAAGGTTGGAGGGAGGGGGTAAAGGAGGTTTTGTGTGCGAGGGGCTTGGACTTCCAGCAGGCGTGCGTGAGCGTGTTTGATAGGAGTGAATGGAGACGAATGGTTTTTAATACTTGACGTGCTGTTGGAGTGTGAGCAAAGTAACATTTATGAAGGGGTTCAGGGAAACCGGCAGGCCGGACTTGAGTCCTGGAGATGGGAAGTACAGTGCCTGCACTCTGAAGGAGGGGTGTTAATGTTGCAGTTTAAAAACTGTAGTGTAAAGCACCCTTCTGGCAAGACAGTGATGGAGTGAATGATGGTGAAAGTTTTTCTTTTTCGGGCCACCCTGCCTTGGTGGGAATCGGCCAGTGTGATAATAAAATAATAAAAAAAATATATATGCAAAACAACCAGTGTGAAAGAGTAGTGAAATTCCAAGCGCTTTCGTGACTACTCACCGACAATGTGAGTAGTCACGAAAGCGCTTGGAATTTCACTACTCTTTCACAGTGGTTGTTTTGCATATTTTAAAATCACCTGTTTACTGTGATCTTATTGCATATGTATATATATATATATATATATATATATATATATATATATATATATATATATATATATATATATATATATATATATATATATATATATATATATATATATATATATATATATATATATATATATATATATATATATATATATATATATATATATATATATATATATATATATATATATATATATATATATATATATATATATATATATATATATATATATATATATATATATATATATATATATTATATGTATGTATACAAGGCAAGCCATCATGTAGAGCAGAACTTTATTAACATACTGTGTTAAAACTCTGTACACACATTTTACATGTACGTGCATGTATGTATATATACAAACATTTGCGACCTTCAAATTCATTTATGAAACACGAAAAACGGAAGTTTTTTTAAATTCGTTGCAATTTTCATGGAGGAGATTTAGAGATTCTCACTTTCACTCATACATACACAATAACATGTACACGCGATATTCATACATGTTATAAGCATTCATACATAATAACATGTACACAAGACTATCAAACACACAACATGTACACATGACAATCATCAACACACAACATGTATACATGACAATCATCAATATACAACATGTACACATGACAATCAACACACAACATGTACACATGGTACACATACACAATAACACGTGTATTAATGTATACATAATGACACGTACACATGACAATCATCAACTCACAACATGTACACATGGCACACATACACAATACGTGTATTTAATGTGTACATAACATGTACACATGACAATCATCAACACACAACATGTACACATGACAATCATCAACACACATGTACATATGTACGTGTATTAATGTGTACATAACACGTACACACGATCAACATACATCATGTACCCATGATAATCATCAACACGTACAACATGTACACATGACAATCATCAACACACAACATGTACACATGACAATCATCAACACACAACATGTACACATGACAATCATCAACACAACATGTACACATGACAATCATCATCATCAACACAACATGTACACATGACAATCATCAACACACAACATGTACCCATGATAATCATCAACTTACAACATGTACACATGACAATCATCAACACACAACATGTACACATGACAATCATCAACACACAACATGTACACATGACAATCATCAACACAACATGTACACATGACAATCATCAACACACAACATATACATATGATAATCATCAACACACAACATGTACACATGACAATCATCAACACACATGTACATATGGCACACATACACAACACGTGTATTTAATGTGTACATAATAACATGTACACATGACACACAGTCCTCCACTAGTGCCTCAGTCGTGTCACATCTTTAAATATTCACAAGTTACACAAACAATGTTCTCAAATTACTGTAAACCAACATTTTTTTGTCTTATATATTCTGAATATTGAAGCAAATACTCATATCTAAATTTCCCATATATTGTCTCTGCTACATTGTTTAATCATGTGGACGAGTACATGTATGTCTATGAGAATGTGTACACATGTATGTGTACATAAGTGTTCGTGGGATGGGCTTTGGAGTGATATGTTTGTGTGTATGTATGTGTGATCTCAGACATATTATAGTGATAGGAGATAACTGTGTACATTGTTGTGTGCGTATTTGTAGTACATGGGATTGTGTGTGATTTTTTATGCATGCAAGTGTATGTATAATGATGTATGAGTAAGGTGAATGTGTTTAAACGTATAAATATTTGTGAAAATACTTATATATGTGTATGCAAACAATTTCTGCGCTTGTTAGGCTTTCAGTGCCAAATGTAAAAGACGGATAAATAAACAAAAATGAAAGCAGTGTAATATTTAACATAGTTATGATGGTGGTGGACAAATTAACCAACATTTGGGTATTCATCTGCAATAATAAAACACTCTCAAATACTTTTAAACAGCTAAATAAGTAAAAAAACAACTTGTTCTCAGTATATTTTCATAGTGTAACATAAAAGGATTTCCAAAATTTATGTTAATTAGCCTCTCGGAGGTGGCGGAACTGTGAGGCAGCTTGGTGGCGTCTAGCTGACCTACGGTCGCGGCTGTCTTGGTGGGTGTAATTACTGGACGCAGTTTTCTGTGTGTGTCACCTCCAGTAATTCCACCCACCTGGACAGTCTCTACCGTAGACCAGCTAGACAAGACCAAGTTTCCATGCAGCGAGGTCACTGAAGGTGGCAACCGCTGACTCTGGGGAAGTGGGGAAGGGAGTCCACCTGAGGTGACACTAGTGGACTCCTGGAGACACTGATCCGGGGAAGGCACCGCTGACTCTGGGGAAGTGGGGAAGGGAGTCCACTCAGGTGACACAAGTGGACTCCTGGAGACACTGATCCGGGGAAGGCACCGCTGACTTGGGGAAATGGGGAAGGGAGACTCAGGTGACACAAGTGGACTCCTGAACACTGATCTTGGGGAAGTTGACCGCTGACCTAGGGTAAGTGGGGAAGGGGAGACATCCGGAGCGAGCGGATGGATTCCTGGATACATGAACCTGAGCAAGGCAAGAATACATGCAGTTGAGGCTGACCTTGGGTAAGTGGGGAAGGGAAGATATCCGGCGGTAGACGGAAGGATTCCTGGATACATGATCCTGCGGACGGCAAGAATACCGCTGACCTTGGGGAAGTGGGGAAGGGAGTTCACTCAGGTGACATAAGTGGACTCCTGGAGACACTGATCCGGGGAAGGCACCGCCGACCTTAGGGAAATGGGGAAGGGAAGACATCCGGAGCGAGCGGATGGATTCCTGGATACATGAACTTGAGGAAGGTTGTTGTTGAGGCTGACCTTGGGTAAGTGGGGAAGGGGAGACATCCGGAGCGAGCGGATGGATTCCTGGATACATGAACCTGAGCAAGGCAAGAATACATGCAGTTGAGGCTGACCTTGGGTAAGTGGGGAAGGGAAGATATCCGGCGGTAGACGGAAGGATTCCTGGATACATGATCCTGCGGACGGCAAGAATACCGCTGACCTTGGGGAAGTGGGGAAGGGAGTTCACCTGAGGTGACATAAGTGGATTCCTGGAGACACTGATCCGGGGAAGGCACCGCCGACCTTAGGGAAATGGGGAAGGGAAGACGGATGGATTCCTGGATACATGAACTTGGGGAAGGTTGTCGTTGAAGCTGACCTTGGGTAAGTGGGGAAGGGGAGACATCTGGGAGCGAACGGATGGATTCCTGGATACATGAACCTGGGGATGGCAAGAATACATGCAGTTGAGGCTGACCTTGGGTAAGTGGGGAAGGGGAGACATCTGGGAGCGAACGGATGGATCCCTGGATACATGAACCTTGGCAAGGCAAGAATACATGCAGTTGAGGCTGACCTTGGGTAAGTAGGGAAGGGAAGATATCCGGCGGTAGACGGAAGGATTCCTGGATACATGAACCTGGGGACAGCAAGAAAACAGGTTGGTGAGGCTGACCTTAGGGAAGTGAGGAAGGGAAAACATCCGGAGGCAGACAGATGGATTCCTGGATACATGAACCTGGGGAAGGCTGAGGCTGGAAGGCAGAGAGAGAAAGAGAGGCGAGGCTGACCTTAGGGAAATGAGGAAGGGGAGACATCCGGGGGCCCACGGATGAATTCCTGGACACATGAACCTGGGGAAGGCGACGAACCACTGGGGGGGGGGGACCTTAAATACGAACCACTGGCCTCCACGTGGCAAGGTCTGGTATCTCAGAGATAACTCTGAGGCTGACAGTGGTCGCAAATATAATTCATTATAATATATTATTATTATTATGTTATTATTATTATGTTATTATTATTAATTATTATTGTTATTATTCATGATTTGTTATTATTATTAATTATTATTGTTATTCAAAAGCGTCAACCAGCCTCCCTGACAGTAGCATCGGTGGTGTTATTCCCACTCCAGCCTCCCTGACAGTAGTCACGGTGGTGTTATTCCCACTCCAGCCTCCCTGACAGTAGCATCGGTGGTGTTATTCCCACTCCAGCCTCCCTGACAGTAGCATCGGTGGTGTTATTCCCACTCCAGCCTCCCTGACAGTAGCATCGGTGGTGGTGTTAGTCCCACTCCAGCCTCCCTGACAGTAGCAGTAGCATCGGTGGTGTTATTCCCACTCCAGCCTCCCTGACAGTAGCATTGGTGGTGTTATTCCCACTCCAGCCTCCCTGACAGTAGCATTGGTGGTGTTATTCCCACTCCAGCCTCCCTGACAGTAGCATTGGTGGTGTTATTCCCACTCCAGCCTCCCTGACAGTAGCATTGGTGGTGTTATTCCCACTCCAGCCTCCCTGACAGTAGCATCGGTGGTGTTATTCCCACTCCAGCCTCCCTGACAGTAGCATCGGTGGTGTTATTCCCACTCCAGCCTCCCTGACAGTAGCATTGGTGGTGTTATTCCCACTCCAGCCTCCCTGACATGGTGGTGTTATTCCCACTCCAGCCTCCCTGACAGTAGCATTGGTGGTGTTATTCCCACTCCAGCCTCCCTGACAGTAGCATCGGTGGTGTTATTCCCACTCCAGCCTCCCTGACAGTAGCCATGGTGGTGTTATTCCCACTCCAGCCTCCCTGACAGTAGCATCGGTGGTGTTATTCCCACTCCAGCCTCCCTGACAGTAGCATCGGTGGTGTTATTCCCACTCCAGCCTCCCTGACAGTAGCATCGGTGGTGTTATTCCCACTCCAGCCTCCCTGACAGTAGCATCGGTGGTGTTATTCCCACTCCAGCCTCCCTGACAGTAGCATCGGTGGTGTTATTCCCACTCCAGCCTCCCTGACAGTAGCATTGGTGGTGTTATTCCCACTCCAGCCTCCCTGACAGTAGCATTGGTGGTGTTATTCCCACTCCAGCCTCCCTGACAGTAGCATCGGTGGTGTTATTCCCACTCCAGCCTCCCTGACAGTAGCATCGGTGGTGTTATTCCCACTCCAGCCTCCCTGACAGTAGCCATGGTGGTGTTATTCCCACTCCAGCCTCCCCCCTGACAGTAGCATTGGTGGTGTTATTCCCACTCCAGCCTCCCTGACAGTAACCATGGTGGTGTTATTCCCACTCCAGCCTCCCTGACAGTAACCATGGTGGTGTTATTCCCACTCCAGCCTCCCTGACAGTAACCATGGTGGTGTTATTCCCACTCCAGCCTCCCTGACAGTAACCATGGTGGTGTTATTCCCACTCCAGCCTCCCTGACAGTAACCATCGGTGGTGTTATTCCCACTCCAGCCTCCCATGGTGGTGTTATTCCCACTCCAGTAACCATGGTGGTGTTATTCCCACTCCAGCCTCCCTGACAGTAGCCATGGTGGTGTTATTCCCACTCCAGCCTCCCTGACAGTAACCATGGTGGTGTTATTCCCACTCCAGCCTCCCTGACAGTAGCCATGGTGGTGTTATTCCCACTCCAGCCTCCCTGACAGTAACCATGGTGGGGTTATTCCTACTCGGGAATAACACGTCAGTGGCATCTCGCTGGTGCCACCCACGTTATCATAATATGAAAAAAATCCCCAAAAAGGAAATACTTTCATCATCATTCAACACTTTCACCTCACTCACACATAATCACTGTCTTTGCAGAGGCGCTCAGACACAACAGTTTAGAAGCATATATGAAGTAATATTAGATACTCTTCCAAACTGCCAATATCCCAATATCCGAATGGGTGAAACTGGTCTGTTAACAAGACCTCATGTAAAATTGAGTCCTTTCTTATATTTTCTCTGTGCGTTTAAAGATATATTTTTTTCATTTATGTTAATGTAAAAACTAATAACTTTGTTCTAAAAGAACCTTAGAAAACTTACCTAACCTTTAATTTAATTTAATTTGATTTAGCCTAATTTAACTAAAAATGTTTTAGATAAGTTTACAATAATTTAATAATAAACAAACACAATGAAATACATTTTTTTCCGTTAGGTTCAGAATGATTTTTGCGAAATTATTGCATACACAAACTTTCACTTGTGTATGTGTTAGTATGCTGTTATTGGAAGTTACTGTACTTTTCTTTTGTTACCTATTACAACCCAGGAGTCCCAAAGGCCTGTTATCCTGTGTGTAAAGGGAGCGAAATAAACACAACAGAAAAGCTTTTGACTTGCATTATCCTTCGCCAGTTTAGAACAGAAGTATGTACACTATATACACTATGTACAACAATAGGTATTAGTGCACTCCACGGTAAGCAAGTCAAAATAGAAGCCACTAGAGAGCAGACCGTGCTTCAACCAGCTCTGGAATGGGGCTGACAAGGGCAGACAGGTGAGTGGTACCCACATCACCTCTGCGATTGCCAAAACCATCTTCTCATCGGCTGGAACCTGGGTACTGATTGAACGACGGGGCCCCATCGTCAACATTTAGTACCTGGTTCGCTGGTTGGGGGAGATAGCCCTTAAGTGAGGGTGTGTACATGCGACGAATAAAGGTTACGTGCTCTTTGCATGCCACATTACTGTACTTGTAAGTTATTCAGCTGTTGTTGCGTGTTGTTGCTCCGTTTTTGCGTAATACTTTGTCGCTCTTTCACGGTGACGTGCTTGCTGTGTTGACGTGCTTGCTGTGTTGACGTGCTTGCTGTGTTGACGTGCTTGCTGTGTTGACGTGCTTGCTGTGTTGACGTGCTTGCTGTGTTGACGTGCTTGCTGTGTTGACGTGCTTGCTGTGTTGACGTGCTTGCTCTGTTGTTAAATTGAAGTAAAGGTTTAACACTGCTAGTTACTGCAAGCACTTCAAACTTACCCACAACAGTGTCTCCCACACTGGCATGACTGTCTCCCCTGGCAGGTATGTAGTGTCTCCCACACTGGCATGACTGTCTCCCCTGGCAGGTATGTAGTGTCTCCCACACTGGCATGACTGTCTCTCCTGGCAGGTATGTTGTGTCTCCCACACTGGCATGACTGTCTCCCCTGGCAGGTATGTAGTGTCTCCCACACTGGCATGACTGTCTCCCCTGGCAGGTATGTTGTGTCTCCCACACTGGCATGACTGTCTCCCCTGGCAGGTATGTAGTGTCTCCCACACTGGCATGACTGTCTCTCCTGGCAGGTATGTAGTGTCTCCCACACTGGCATGACTGTCTCCCCTGGCAGGTATGTAGTGTCTCCCACACTGGCATGACTGTCTCCCCTGGCAGGTATGTAGTGTCTCCCACACTGGCATGACTGTCTCCCCTGGCAGGTATGTAGTGTCTCCCACACTGGCATTACTGTCTCCCCTGGCAGGTATGTAGTGTCTCCCACACTGGCATTATTGTCTCTCCTGGCAGGTATGTTGTGCCTCCCACACTGGCATTACTGTCTCCCCTGGCAGGTATGTTGTGCCTCCCACACTGGTATTACTGTCTCCCCTGGCAGGTATGTTGTGTCTCCCACACTGGCATTATTGTCTCCCCTGGCAGGTATGTATTGTCTCCCACACTGGCATTACTGTCTCCTCTGGTAGGTATGTTTTGCCTCCAACACTGGCATGACTGTCTCTCCTGGCAGGTATGTAGTGTCTCCCACACTGGCATGACTGTCTCTCCTGGCAGGTATGTTGTGCCTCCCACACTGGCATGACTGTCTCCCCTGGCAGGTATGTTGTGCCTCCCACACTGGCATTACTGTCTCCCCTGGCAGGTATGTAGTGTCTCCCACACTGGCATTTTTGTCTTCCCTGGCAGGTATGTAGTGTCTCCCACATTGGCATTATTGTCTCCGCTGGCAGGTATGTTGTGTCTTCCACACTGGCATTACTGTCTCCCCTGGCAGGTATGTTGTGCCTCCCACACTGGCATGACTGTCTCCCCTGGCAGGTATGTTGTGCCTCCCACACTGGCATTACTGTCTCCCCTGGCAGGTATTTTGTGTCTCCCACACTGGCATTATTGTCTCCCCTGGCAGGTATGTAGTGTCTCCCACACTGGCATTACTGTCTCCCCTGGCAGGTATGTAGTGTCTCCCACACTGGCATTATTGTCTCCGCTGGCAGGTATGTTGTGTCTTCCACACTGGCATTACTGTCTCTCCTGGCAGATATATTTTGTCTCCCACACTGGCATTATTGTCTCCCCAGGCATGTATCTTGTGTCTCCCACCATGACATTACTGTCTCTCCTGGCAGGTATCTTGTGTCTCCCACACTGGCATTACTGTCTCTCCTGGCAGGTATCTTGTGTCTCCCACACTGGCATTACTGTCTCTCCTGGCAGGTATGTAGTGTCTCCCACACTGGCATGACTGTCTCCCCTGGCAGGTATGTTGTGTCTCCCACACTGGCATTACTGTCTCCCCTGGCAGGTATGTAGTGTCTCCCACACTGGCATTATTGTCTCTCCTGGCAGGTATGTTGTGTTAGGGGGAGCACCTGGCGTCACACAGGTGGACTCCTGGATCCACGGACCTGGGGATGCGAAGGTTGAGGGTGCGGGGGGGAAGTGGGGAAGGGGGAGCACCTGGCGTCACACAGGTGGACTCCTGGATCCACGGACCTGGGGATGCGAAGGTTGAGGGTGCGGGAGGGAAGTGGGGAAGGGGGAGCACCTGGCGTCACACAGGTGGACTCCTGGATCCACGGACCTGGGGATGCGAAGGTTGAGGGTGCGGGGGGGAAGTGGGGAAGGGGGAGCACCTGGCGTCACACAGGTGGACTCCTGGATCCACGGACCTGGGGATGCGAGGGTTGAGAGTGTGTGGGGTTAAGTGGGGAAGGGGGAGCACCTGGCGTCACACAGGTGGACTCCTGGATCCACGGACCTGGGGATGCGAAGGTTGAGAGTGTGTGGGGTTATGTGGGGAAGGGGGAGCACCTGGCGTCACACTGGTGGACTCCTGGATCCACGGACCTGGGGATGCGAGGGTTCAGAGTGTGGGGGGGAAGTGGGGAAGGGGGAGCACCTGGCGTCACACAGGTGGACTCCTGGATCCACGGACCTGGGGATGCGAAGGTTGAGAGTGCGAGAGGGGAAAGTGGGGAAGGGGGAGCATCTGGAGTCACACAGGTGGACTCCCTGATCCACGGACCTGGGGATGCGAGGGTTGAGGGGATGTCGGGGAGGGGAAGTGGGGAAGGGGGAGCACCTGGCGTCACACAGGTGGACTCCTGGATGCACGGACCTGGTGATGCGAGGGTTGAGAGTGAGTGGTGGGGGGAAGTGGGGAAGGGGGAGCACCTGGCGTCACACAGGTGGACTCCTGGATCCACGGACCTGGGGATGCGATTGTTGAGAGTGTGTGGGGGGTGGAAGTGGGGAATTGGGAGCACCTGGCGTCACACAGGTGGACTCCTGGATCCACGGACCTGGGAATGCGACGGTTGAGAGTGTGTGGGGTTAAGTGGGGAAGGGGGAGCACCTGGCGTCACACAGGTGGACTCCTGGATCCACGGACCTGGGGATGCGAAGGTTGAGAGTGTGTGGGGTTAAGTGGGTAAGGGGGAGCACCTGGCCTCACACAGGTGGACTCCTGGAATATATATATATATATATATATATATATATATATATATATATATATATATATATATATATATATATATATATATATATATGCATAAATGGATGTCATCACCAAGAATAACATTAATGTTCACTGTGATGAATAAACTCATCCATTTACGTTAATAGTCAGTGACCCACTTCCCTCCCACACCCTCAACCTTCGCATCCCCAGGTCCGTGGTTCCATGAGTCCACCTGTGTGACGCCAGGTGCTCCCCCTTCCCCACTTCCCCCTCGGCACCCTCAACCTTCGCATCCCCAGGTCCGTGGTTCCAGGAGTCCACCTGTGTGACGCCAGGTGCTCCCCCTTCCACACTTCCCCACCGGCACCCTCAACCTTCGCATCCCCAGGTCCGTGGTTCCAGGAGTCCACCTGTGTGACGCCAGGTGCTCCCCCTTCCCCACTTCCCCCCCGGCACCCTCAACCTTCGCATCCCCAGGTCCGTGGTTCCAGGAGTCCACCTGTGTGACGCCAGGTGCTCCCCCTTCCCCACTTCCCCCCCGCACCCTCACAGAGAGAACAAGGCAGCCGCTATGTTGAGACAACGATATAGGGAACTGGAAAGTTATTACAATAAGCTACGATATTTCCAAGGTTGTGAAAAAGCGGGGGAAATCCTAGATATGGGCCAAAGAACTCTCAGGTTAGCTAGCATGCCAGACTCTTGCCGTTATCCAGAACGGCTTCTAACCACGATGAACGCAGAAAAAAGAGATCTCTCCATGTCCCTAGCCGCAAAAGACTCTGGGAATGACAGTAGCTTTAGAACATATTACTGATAAGATCAATGTAATGAAGAATTTAACAGTGAATGAGTTTGGGGTAGACACAGCGAGAGACATTTGCTACTTCGCCCTAGACTTCAACAAACAGCCAAGACGCAGACCAACCAGCACTCCTAACCCTGCAGAAGTAGGTAATGCAGAGGAGGACTTACCAGAGAAAACACATACACTAGATCTCCTTTTGGTGCAATGGCAGGAAGTGTTGGATATAGAAGACGACGACGACTAGAGGAAAGAAATGAAAGGTAACACTAAGGGAAAAACGATTAAACCACAGCCACAGATAGAGACTGAATGACTCTAGCAGAACATAGGAAAAGCAAGATATAAAAATAGAGATTGAAAACGTAGAGTCACAGAGATCAAAACCCTAATATAGACAATGAAAACCTTAGTTGATAAATTAGAAAACAAGAATACGAAACCAAAAGTGGTGAAAACTATTAACCTAGAGAATATACCAGCAGATAAAAAAAAAAGAGAAGAACTACAAGAAATTAAACAATTTTATGGGATTCCTACCTACTAAACCACACTACCAAAGTAACTAACA
The DNA here is from genome assembly GCF_038502225.1 of Cherax quadricarinatus. Lineage (NCBI taxonomy): Eukaryota > Metazoa > Arthropoda > Malacostraca > Decapoda > Parastacidae > Cherax > Cherax quadricarinatus. The sequence goes on from NW_027195233.1 coordinate 254,530, forward strand.
ATTTCCAGAACTATAACTATATGGGGAACTCTAATTACAGACAAGGTTATAAACAGATGTACAATATTTTTTTTCAGCCCCCCTATGAATTATTACCACAGCGGTGGGACAGGACATTTCCCAAACCAGTGGAAAGGAGAGTGGAAACCCCAACCACCACTCCCCGACCCCTGGAACAGAGAATGCAATTACCAACCATAATACCAGAAGAAATACTGAAACCACCAGACAAATTACCCAAGTTACCTGAACAGGTGGAGCTAGTGATATCAAAACTATCTTTAACAAACAGGGAAAAATCAATGTTAAGGAAAGGCCTGTCTTTCGTACTGGAACCACCCACCATCCGCAGTATAGAGAACAAAACTACGGAAACCTTAGCATCACTAGAAAAACAGATTAATAGAGACTTTGAAAGAGCTTTCTTTTCAGATATGACAAGAGAGAGACGGAAGAACATAAAAATAGGACTAACCATTAACCTGGTGGTTAACGCTCTCGCTTCACACGGTGAGGGCCTGGGTTCGATTCCCAGCCAGAGTAGAAACATTGGACGTGTTTCTTTCCACCTGTTGTCTATGTTCCCCATCAGTAAAATGGGTACCTGGGTGTTAGTCGACTGGTGTGGGTCGCATCCTGGGACACTGACCTAAGGAGGCCTGGTCACAGACCGGGCCGCGGGGGCGTTGACCCCCGGAACTCTCTCCAGGTAAACTCCAGGTAAACCTCTTAGAAATATATGAGGCCGCTCAGGGTAGAGATGGAACCAGCCATGAGACTCCAAGGACTGAAGAAAAAGATGGACGATATCAAACAAGCACTAAGGAAAAAGGAGCATAGGAGATATAGACCTAGTCTTAAAGCAAGTGATGAGGAGAGTTAATAGAGAAGATGTGAAGGTAGGAAATCGATTCTCTGTTCTCCAAGACGAGTGTACTTCAGTGGTTAGTGAGGTTGAAGGTACCACTGATTCCCCTGCTAATCAAGGTAAGAATATTTTAATAGTAGGCGATTCTCAGGTAAGATATATGGACATTGCATTTTGTAACAGACAGAGAGGTCAGACAGAGCGTGTGCCTTCCTGGAGCTGGAGTTGGCGACATAGTCAGCAGGTTGGATAATATTATGGCAGGTAATGGGAACAAGCCCATTATCTGTCTTAGTGCTGAGGGTAATGACATTGGGAAGGGCAGGAGAGAGGAGCTGCTGGATAAGTACAGGTCAGCCATAGAAGTAGTTAGGTCTAAGGGAGGGATCCCAGTCATATGTAGCATCTTGCCTAGAAAGGGAGTGGGCAATGAATGGATGTCTAGGGCAATTGGTATAAATCGCTGGCTAGACAGGTACTGCAAGGAACTTGCAATCCCATTCATTGATAACTGGGACCTTTTCTTTGGCAAACGTGATATGTATGCAAGGGATGGGGTTCATCTCTCTGGGGATGGAGTGGTTGCATTAGCCAATTCAATTGAGAGGGTAATTGATGATTTGTCTAGGAATTTAAACTGATAGATTATAGAGGTATGGGTGTTTGTGGGAAACAATCAGGCTGCAGCATTAGGGCTAAAAACAGCAATTACCGGGATACCTCAGGGATATGTTTAAAAGACAATATTCAAAATATAGTTGCTAGTAATGGTAAATCAATTGATCAACAAACAAAGAGAGATAGTTGAGGGCAACGAGTGACTAGCTCCCTTAAGGTTTACTATACAAATAGTAGGAGTCTAAGAAATAAGATAGATGAGCTAAAATTATTTGCAAGTGTAGGTAATATAGATATTATTGGTATAACAGAGACCTGGTTCAACCTGAAAGATAGAGAAATGCCTTCTGAATGCAACATACAGGGTTATAAACTATTCCACACTGATTGGGTCAACAGGAAGGGTGGTGGTGTGGCGATGTATGTCAGATAAAATTTAAATTGTTGTCTTAGACATGATATAAGATTAGAAACATCGAACACAGAATCGGTTTGGATACAGTTTCTCGAGGGTCGTGACAAATAGACAGCAGAAAGTTTGCATAAATGGGGAGAAATCAGAATGGGGGCACGCCACAAGCGGTGTTCCTCAGGGTCAGTGTTGGGCCCGTTGTTGTTCACAATTTACATAGACGACATAGATCAGGGAATAAATAGCGACATAAGCAAATTTGCTGGTGACACCAAAATAGGTCGTCCAATTCATTCTAATGAGGACATTAGAGCACTCCAGGATGATTTGAATAGACTGACGCAATGGTCGGAGAAGTGGCAGATGCAGTTTAACATTGACAAATGCCAAGTTCTAAATGTTGGACAGTTAAATAACCATGCCACATATAAACTAAATAATGTAGATCTTAATACTACCGATTGCGAAAAGGATTTAGGAGTTCTGGTTAGCAGTAACTTAAAACCAAGACAACAGTGCATTAGTGTTCGCAATAAAGCTAACAGAATTCTGGCTTCATATCTAGAAGTATAAATAATAGAAGTCCTCAGGTTGTTCTTCAACTCTATATATCCTTGGTTAGGCCTCATTTAGACTATGCTGCTCAGTTCTGGTCACCGTATTACAGAATGGATATAAATGCTCTGGAAAACGTACAAAGGAGGATGACAAAGATGATCCCATGTATCAGAAATCTTCCCTATGAGGATAGACTGAAGGCCCTGAATCTGCACTCTCTCGAAAGGTGTAGAATTAGAAGGGATATGATCGAGAAGAAGAAAAACTTTATAAAACTGGGATGCTTAAATGTGCGTGGATGTAGTGCGGATGACAAGAAACAGATGATTGCTGATGTTATGAATGAAAAGAAGTTGGATGTCCTGGCCCTAAGCGAAACAAAGCTGAAGGGGGTAGGGGAGTTTCTGTGGGGGGAAATAAATGGGATTAAATCTGGAGTATCTGAGAGAGTTAGAGCAAAGGAAGGGGTAGCAGTAATGTTGAATGATCAGTTATGGAAGGAGAAAAGAGAATATGAATGTGTAAATTCAAGAATTATGTGGATTAAAGTAAAGGTTGGATGCGAGAAGTGGGTCATAATAAGCGTGTATGCACCTGGAGAAGAGAGGAATGCAGAGGAGAGAGAGAGATTTTGGGAGTTGTTAAGTGAATGTATAGGAGCCTTTAAACCAGTGAGAGAGTAATTGTGGTAGGGGACCTGAATGCTAAAGTAGGAGAAACTTTTAGAGAGGGTGTGGTAGGTAAGTTTGGGGTGCCAGGTGTAAATGATAATGGGAGCCCTTTGATTGAACTTTGTATAGAAAGGGGTTTAGTTATAGGTAATACATATTTTAAGAAAAAGAGGATAAATAAGTATACAAGATATGATGTAGGGCGAAATGACAGTAGTTTGTTGGATTATGTATTGGTAGATAAAAGACTGTTGAGTAGACTTCAGGATGTACATGTTTATAGAGGGGCCACAGATATATCAGATCACTTTCTAGTTGTAGCTACACTGAGAGTAAAAGGTAGATAGGATACAAGGAGAATAGAAGCATCAGGGAAGAGAGAGGTGAAGGTTTATAAACTAAAAGAGGAGGCAGTTAGGGTAAGATATAAACAGCTATTGGAGGATAGATGGGCTAATGAGAGCATAGGCAATGGGGTCGAAGAGGTATGGGGTAGGTTTAAAAATGTAGTGTTAGAGTGTTCAGCAGAAGTTTGTGGTTACAGGAAAGTGGGTGCGGGAGGAAAGAGGAGCGATTGGTGGAATGATGATGTGAAGAGAGTAGTAAGGGAGAAAAAGTTAGCATATGAGAAGTTTTTACAAAGTAGAAGTGATGCAAGGAGGGAAGAGTATAAGGAGAAAAAGAGAGAGGTTAAGAGAGTGGTGAAGCAATGTAAAAAGAGAGCAAATGAGAGAGTGGGTGAGATGTTATCAACAAATTTTGTTGAAAATAAGAAAAAGTTTTGGAGTGAGATTAACAAGTTAAGAAAGCCTAGAGAACAAATGGATTTGTCAGTTAAAAATAGGAGAGGAGAGTTATTAAATGGAGAGTTAGAGGTATTGGGAAGATGGAGGGAATATTTTGAGGAATTGTTAAATGTTGATGAAGATAGGGAAGCTGTGATTTCGTGTCTAGGGCAAGGAGGAACAACATCTTGTAGGAGTGAGGAAGAGCCAGTTGTGAGTGTGGGGGAAGTTCGTGAGGCAGTAGGTAAAATGAAAGGGGGTAAGGCAGCCGGGATTGATGGG
>NW_027195234.1:0-142500 GCF_038502225.1 Cherax quadricarinatus
TCAGGCCCTGATCCACCAAGCTGCGGGGGCGTTGATCCCCAGAATGCCCTCCAGGTAATGTAACTGACAAACAATAAAGATAAGTTGAGGAGCAACACACAATGAAACACTAGATATATTTATTTTCAGTATTATTCTTGTGTGCGCTATTAATTAATATTTTTCTGTTGTTTAATGGTGAAAACTAGACGGTAGGAAGTGAGCTTCCTGTTGATGACTCAGACACTTGTGTAAAGTGTGAGTGTGTTGTAGACTGGAGGGACTCACCTACCAAGATTGAGACAATCATCATCTCATAACTGCTTCTTCCGTCTTCAGTGTTATATTTGACTGTATTCTGCCGAAGAAGCCTGCCGTGCAGGTGATACCTTTCGCCAAATAAGATAACCAAGTGTTTCAGATGAGGAGTCTTATTCATCAATTTGTTGATAATGGATACCATAAATTACATGATAATGCATCTTGTTAGTTGCTGCTCGTAGCAAGTATGCTTAGTATATTTTAGGTATTTTGATAAGTATATTACAGCTACTTTCCAGACCTAGTTTAAGGTATTTCCGTTCAATTATAACTGTACGTGCGTTTACATATAACTTATAATCATAATTTTTGTACGTGAATGGTATACAACACCGACAAGATGAAAATTATACACACACATGTAACATCTGGGTATCTTTAATGTAGATGTTTCGCCATCCAGTGGATTTATCAATACAAATTCTAGGACATAATTTGAAGACTGTAGAACTATATACAAAAGATGAGGTAATCAGTCCCTTATCGTTGGAGTTGGTGTGAAGAGCACCGTAGTTGTGAAGACTCTGGAACACAGGCAAGAAGGCTGGCGCGTATTTACTAGAGTCAAGTGAAAAGGGGACGGGTAGCAGACTTGTCAGACACTGCAACATTATCGAATCTTCGTTCAGAGGGCTTCTCCGCAACCCTCTTCACTTCTACTAACCCGTCCCTTGGGTACGACCGACTTCCACTGGGGAATCCCGCCTATCAGTGACAATGCCTTCGTCTGCTACCCGTCCTCTTTTCACCCCAGGTAGATCTGTTTGTGACTTGAAAAAGCCCACTGTGTGGGCGAAACGTTGTCAATAAAGGATCACATTATACTACATATGTGTTTATATTTCCATCCGTCCTCTTTTCACCTGACGCCATTATATAAGCGCCAGCCTTCTTGCCTGTGCTCCAGATTTTTCACGACTACGGTGCTCCTTACACCAACTTCAAGGATGAGGGACTGATTACCTCATCTTTCGCATATAATTTTACTGTCTTCAAATTATGTCCTGAATTTGTATTGATAAAGCCACTGGATGACGAAACGTCTACATTAAAGATACCCAGATGTTGCATATGTGTCTAATTTTCATAATGTCTGAGTCCAGAATGAATTAACTCACCCACATCGTTCTTAAACTCTTAATTTTATGACTGCTGCGACTACCTGACGAAGCCTTTCCGATTTTTGTGTCATCTGTAATCTGTGAATTTGTTTTCATATGAGCCCCATTTCAATATTATATATGTATATTATGATATAAATGGATAAATGACAAATTCCGAGGAATCCACTCGTCATGTTTCACATTAATATTCGATATTACTCACTTCATAGTGTCAGTGAACCTGTCAATGTTTTAGACTTTAAGATCATTACTTATATCATAAGATTTAGGCGTATCTCAAAATTTAATATATTACCAGCACAGGTACTGTTTAACAGGCCTATTGTACCTAACCATTTAAGATATCAGCTTGAACGCAGTTAATAGTGTAATTAAAGGATTCAGGAAAAAGGTATACACCAATTGTTAGCTTTTGAACTTTTTTTTACAATCATGTGCAATTTGTACACTTTATACATTGTGTATGCTATACAGTGTACACACTGTACAGTGTACACTCTATACAGTGTACACTCTACACAGTGTAAACTCTATACAGAAGATTTAACAAATACCACAATACCAGTGAGTTGTGGTAAAGACAGATCGTAAGTATATAATCCCTCACAAGCTACAGCTTTCAGATATCTATACAGAGGACAGCCTGAGGCTTGAACTGTAGGTCCCGAACGGTCCCTTGATACAAGGTAGCCTACCCTGGTGCACCCCTCCTCACCCTGACCAGCTGGCCTACAGTGGAGCTGGCAGTTACTCCACAGATGAATGGTGCTCTCACCCACACATTCCATAAACTACCAAATTTAACCTGTTTTTTAACGGTATGATGGATTATGGATACATGTGATGCACATGAAATGTAATAACGTCCGCTGCATATGCTACAGTTAAGCAGTCACTGATATACACACTACCATTATTACATATACTGTGAGATTTATAATTTGTCTCTCTGATGCATGAGTTGAATATTATGTGCACCAGATGACCAATTTGGTATCCAGAAATATGAAAAAATAATTTTTGGCAATGCTGGAGAAAACGATATAAAGAAGCTAGAAGTGAGAAGATAATAAATAAATTTAAACAACCTATTGCAATAACTCACGAGGATGAGAGTGAGGCAGGACGAGAGTGAGGCAGGATGAGAGTGAGGCAGGATGAGAGTGAGGCAGGATGAGAGTGAGGCAGGATGAGAGTGAGGCAGGATGAGAGTGAGGCAGGATGAGAGTGAGGCAGGATGAGAGTGAGGCAGGATGATAGTGTGGAAGGATGATAGTGAGGCACTAACACTTCCTTAAAGCAACAGCTGCTTTGATATCAAGTACTCTTGATCTGAGGAACTGGAACTACCCTCTCCATTTTCGGATTAAATGTAATAGCCTCCCATTCCTCTCGAACTAAGTGACTCTTACAATTTCGGCCTGAATAAATGTTATTACAGATGACTAATATTTAGGTGATATGAAGAACTGGTCTTGTGTGTTATTGTACTGTACTGGTCTTCTGTGTTACTCTACTGTATTGCTCTTTTGTGCTATTGTACTGTACAGGTCTTCTGTGTTATTGTACTGTACTGGTCTTCTGTGTTACTGTACTGTATTGCTCTTTTGTGCCATTGTACTGTACAGGTCTTCTGTGTTATTCTACTGTATTGGCATTCTGTGTTATTGTACTCTACTGGTCTTCTGAATTATTGTGCTGTACTGGTCCTCAATGTTAATGTACTGTAATGTACTGTCTTCTGTGTATTGTTCTGTACTGGTCTTCTGTGTTGTTGTTCAGTATGGTTTTCTGTTTCACTGTACTGTACTGGTCGTCCGTGTTATTGTAATGTACTGGTCTTCCGTGTTATTGTAATGTACTGGTCTTCTGTGTTATTGTACTGTACTGGTATTGTGTGTTATTGTACTGTACTGGTATTTTGTGTTATTGTACTGTACTGGTCTTCTGTGTTATTGTACTGTACTGGTATTTTGTGTTATTGTACTGTACTGGTCTTCTGTGTTATTGTACTGTACTGGTATTGTGTGTTATTGTACTGTACTGGTATTGTGTGTTATTGTACTGTACTGGTATTTTGTGTTATTGTACTGTACTGGTCTTCTGTGTTATTGTACTGTATTGGTATTGTGAGTTATTGTACTGTACTGGTATTTTGTGTTATTGTACTGTACTGGTCTTCTGTGTTATTGTACTGTACTGGTATTGTGTGTTATTGTACTGTACTGGTCTTCTGTGTTATTGTACTGTACTGGTATTCTGTGTTATTGTACTGTACTGGTCTTCTGTGTTATTGTACTGTACTGGTATTGTGTGTTATTGTACTGTACTGGTCTTCTGTGTTATTGTACTGTACTGGTATTCTGTGTTATTGTACTGTACTGGTATTCTGTGTTATTGTACTGTACTGGTCTTCTGTGTTATTGTACTGTACTGGTCTTCTGTGTCATTGTACTGTACTGGTCTTCCGTGTTACTGTACTGTACTGGTCTTCGGTGTTACTGTAATGTACTGATCTGTGTTATTGAACAGAGAAACATAGGGTCACAATTTGAAGTTGAAGACTCAGACGAGTCACAGGAATATTAGGAAGTACTTCTTCAGTCACAGAGTCGTCAGGAAGTGAAATAGCCTAGCAAGTGATGTAGTGGAGGCAGGAACCATACATAGCATTAAGACGAGGCATGACAATGCTCAGGACGCAGAGAGAGGACCTAGTAGCGATCAGTGAAGAGGCGGGGCCAGGAGCTGAGTCTCGACCCCTGCAACAACAGTTAGGTGAGTACAGTTAGGTGAGAATTGTACTGGTCTTCTGTGTTATTGTACTGTATTGGCCTTCTATGTTATTGTACTGTACAGGTTTTCTGTGTTACTGTGCAGTACTGGTCATCTGTGTCATTGCACTGTACTGGTTATTTGTGTTATTGTAATGTACAGGTCTTCTGTGTTATTGTACTGTGCTAGCATTCTATGTTATTGTATTCTACTGGTCTTCTGCGTTGTGGTGCTGTACTGGTCCTCTGTGTTAATTTACTGTACCAGTTTCTGTGTATTGTTCTGTATTGGTCTTCTGTGGTGTTGTTCTGTACCGGTCTTCTGTATTACTGTACTGTACTAGTCTTCTGTCTTATCGTAATGTACTGGTCTTCTGAGTATTGTATTCTACTGGTTTTCTGAGTTTTTGTGTTGTACTGGTCCTCTGTGTTAATGTACTGTACTGGTCTTCTGCGTTGTTGCTGTGTACTGGTCTTCTGCGTTGTTGCTGTGTACTGGTCTTCTGTGTTACAGTACTGTACTGGTCTTCTGTGCTATTATTGTTCTGTACTGGTCGTCTGTGTTATTGTACTGTACTGGTCGTCTGTGTTATTGTACTATACTGGTCGTCTGTGTTATTGTACTGTACTGGTCATCTGTGTTATTGTACTGTACTGGTTATTGCGACCCCTGAATGGGTCACAATGTATATAATGTATATTACGTGTTCATATAATTTTATATTGCTTATATTTGCAATATTAGCTAAATCGTAAATATATTGCTTTATATTATTATTTGACTTAGTTATATTATTAGGTAGGATGTAACATTTATATATTATTCAGTGCTCATAGTTCGAGTGTTAAGTAGCTGACAGCATTGTATAACTACTGTAGTTTTCACTTCGCTTGTTTCACTGCCGGCTTCTGAGTTGCTGGGCAGCAGCAGTTCACGGAGAGTCACGTGATCAGGGGGGAATGATCACACCTCACCAGGAGTGAGAGTCTGCCTGGCCTCAGCTAAGGATTGTCTGTTTGACATTGCTTCTAACAAGAGGTCCCTCTACTGCTCTCCTTTGTGGGCCCTTGTTGGAAGATTGTCTCTGTCGCTTTCTTGTTGTTGGTTCTGTGTAACACTGTTCAGAGAACATAGCCTAGACTTAGTGATTTTCGACGTTGTACTGAGGTTGTGTGTCGCATAGACACTCTGAGAAACTCAGGTCCTGAGCTGTAGCTTCTGACCTAATTTGTACTGGTATCTGTGTACTGTCACAGTCGGGGATTTTCTAATGCTGAACTTAGATTCAGTAGTATGGGAGTTTTGTGACTCTTTTTGGAGGATCTGCAGATGGTCCCTACTTAGTGTCATTATATTATCTCCTTGTTCCTGATTCTGTGTCGCTGCTGCTTGTTATATTGTTGTTCGGCTTATCAGTCGTTTTATTGTTCAAGCAAGCTGTTCTGATTGCCAGGTTGGTCAAGAAGTTAGTTTATGTGAGGACTTTTAGTCAGTCACTGGTTAAGTCTAGTCGAGTCTAGAGACATAGCGAACTACATAGAGCACTTACACACATACACACAAACTTGTATATATTTGTATTATGTTATTATTACAACCCAGGAGTCCAAATGGCCTGTTATCCTGGGTGTAAAGGGAGCAAAATAAACACAGCAGAAAAACTTTTGACTTGTATTATCCTTCACCAATTTAGAACAGAAGTATGTACACTAGGTATTAGTGTACTCCACGGAAAGCAAGGCAGAATAGAAGCCACTAGAGAGCAGACCGTGCTTCAACCAGCTCTAGAATGGGAATGACAAGGGCAGACAGGAGAGTGGTACCCACATAACCTCTGCGATTGCCAAAACCATCTTCTAATTGGCTGGAACCTGGGTACTGGTTGAACGACTGGGCCCCATCGCCAACCCTTAGTTCCCTGGTTCGCTGGTTGGGGGAGATAGCCTGTAAATGAGGGTGTGTACATGCGCCGAATAAAGGTTACGTACTCTTTGCATGCCACAGTTATTAAATGCTAACAATGTAACAGACGGTACTTAAAAGCAATAAAGATGTGATATGTGCCTTCAGCACAATACTACTGTACACGAGAGAAGTGTAGGAACTTGTATCCTAAATTATATTAAATTGATTAATATACTTTGATAATATACGCCAAGACAACTTTATTGTTATTAATAAACTTATTAAATTTTAATTTCTTTAGTCAGTAGCCTACCAGTTGTAATCCTGAAGCACTATTGAATCTTACTAAATTCTAATGGATAACTGGACCAAGATACTGACTACTTGCTACAAAAACCCAGTAACAGGCTGGATGCTAGAAAGGCAGTCCTTTCTAGTATTCACTGGAGGTCTCTATGCTTATTAGATATCGCGTTTTTTGTAGCACTGGTCTTCTGTGTTATTGTACTGTACTGGTCTTCTGTGTTATTGTACTGTACTGGTCTTCTGTGTTATTGTAATATGCTGGTCTTCTGTGTTATTGTAATATGCTGGTCTTCTGTGTTATTGTAATATGCTGGTCTTCTGTCTTACTGTGCTGAACTGGTCATCTCTGCTATTGCACTGTACAGGTCTTTTGTGTTCTTGTACTGTACTGGCACTCTATGTGATTGTACTCTACTGGTTTTCTGTGTTATGGTGCTGTACTGGTCCTCTGTGTTAATGTACTGTACCGGTTTTCTATGCATTATTCTGTAATGGTCTCCCGTGTTATTGTTCTGTACTAGTCTTCTGTGTTATTGTAATGTTCTGGTCTCCTGTCTTATTCTACTCTACTGGTTTTCTGCGTATTCTTCTGAACTCGTCTTCTGTGTTATTCTTCTGTACTGGTCTTCTGTTTCACTGTACTGCACTGGTGTTCTGTGTTATTTCAATGTACTGGTCTTCCGTGTTAATGTACTCTACTGGTAGTCTGTGTTATTGTACCGTACTGGTCCTCGGTGTTATTGTACTTTACTGGTCTTCTATGTATTGTACTGTACTGGTCTTCTGAAATTTGAACTGTACTGGCTGTGTTTTTGTACTGTGCTGGTCCTCTGTGTTACTGTACTGCAATGTACTGATATTGTGGGCACTGTACTGTAATGGTCTTCTGTGCTAGTGTACTGTGCTGGTCTTTATGTTACTATACCGAACTGGTCTCCTGTGTTAATGTACTGTACTTGTATTCTGTGTATTGTTCTTTACTGGTCTTCTGTGTTGTTCTGCACTGGTCTTCTGTGTTGTTGTACTGTACTGGTATTGTGTGCATTGTACAGTATTGGTCTTGCTTGTTATTGTACTGTACCGGTCTTCGGCGTTACTGTACTGTATGGTCTTCTGTATTATTGTACTGTACTTGTATTCTCTGTTATTGTACTGTACTGGTCTTTTGTATTATTGTATTTTACTGGTGTTCTGTGTCACTGTACAGTACTCGTCTTCCGTGTTACTGTACTGTACTGGTCTTGTGTGTTACTGTACTGTACTGATCTGTGTTATTGTACTGAACTAATCTTCTTTGTTATAGTTCTGTACTGGTTTTCTGTGTTATTATACTGTACTTGTCTTCTGTGTTATTGTACTGTACAGGTCTTCTGTGTTAAGGTGCTGTACTGGTCCTCTGTATTATTTTACTGTACCTGTCTTCTGTGTATTGTTCTGTATTGGTCTTCTGTGTTGTTGTTATGTACTGGTCTTCTGTGTTACTGTAATGTACTGGTCTTCTGTGTATTGTACTCTACTGGTCTTCTGAGTTTTTGTGCTGTACTGGTTTTCTGTGTCACTGTACTGCACTGGTCTTCCGTGTTATTGTACTGGGCCTCTGTGTTATTGTACGCTACTGGTCTTGTGTGTTGTTTTATACTGGTCTTTTGTGCAATTGTTCTGTACTATTCTTCTGTGATTTGAAATGTACTGGTCTTCTGTGTTATTGTACTGTACTGGTCTTCTATGTTATTGAACCGTAGTGGTCCTCTGTGCAACTGTCTTCTGTGCTACTGTACTGTACTGGTATTCTGTGTTATTGTACTGTACTGGTCTTCTGTGTTAGTGAACTGTATTGCTAGTCTACGTTATTGTAAAGTACTGTTCTTGTGTTATTCTTTGTGCTAGTCTACTGTGTTATTGTACTGTACTGGTACTCTGTGTTATTGTACTATTCTGGTCTTCTGCGTTATTATTCTGTACTGGCATTCTGTGTTATAGTACTGTACTGGTCTTTTGTGTTATTGTTCTGTACTGGTCTTCTGTGTTTTTGTACTGTAATGATGTTCTGTGTTATTGTACTGTACTGGTCTTCTGTCTTATTGTAATATACTGGTCTTCTGTCTTATTGTAATATACTGGTCTTCTGTCTTATTGTATTCTACTGGTATTTTTTTTATTGTACAGTACTGGTCTTACGTGTTACTGTACTGTATCTGTCTCCTTTGTTACTGTACTGTACTGATCTGTTATTGTGCTGTACTAGTCTTCTGTGTTATTGTTCTGTACTGGTCTTCTGTGTTATTGTATTGTATTGGCCTTCTATGTTATTGTACTCTACTGGTCTTCTGTGTTAATGAACTGTATTGCCCGTCTCTGTTATAGTACTTCTCTGGTCTTCCGTGTTACTGTACTGTACTGGTCTTCTGTGTTATTGTACTGTACTGGTCTTCTGTGTTATTGTACTGTACTGGTCTTTTGTGGTATTGTACTGTACTGGTCCTCTGTCTTATTGTACTGTACCGGTCTTCTGTGTTATTGTTCTGCACTGGTCTTCTGTGTTTTTGTACTGTACTGGTTCTCTGTATTATTGTACTGTACTGGTCTTCTGTGTTATTGTACTGTACTGGTCTTCTGTGTTACTGTACTGAAGTGGTGTTCTGTGTTACTGAACTGTACTGGTCTTCTGTGTTAATGAATTGTATTGCTCGTCTGTGTTATAGTACTGCACTGGTCTTCTGTGTTACTGTACTGTTCTGGTCTTTTTGTGTTATTGTACTGTACTGGTCTTCTGTGTAACTGTTCTGTATTCGTCTTCAGTGTAACTGTACTAGTCCACTGTCTTACTGTACAGTGCTAGTCGTCTGTGCTATTGTACTGTACCGGTGTTCTTTGTTACTGTACCGTACTGATCCACTGTGTTACTGTACTGTACTCGTATTCTGTGTTGTTGTACTCCTCTTCTGTTTCTATACTGCACTGGTCTTCTATGTTACTGTACTGTACTAGTCATCTGTGTTACTGCACTGTACTGGTCTTCTGTATTGCTGTGCTGGTTTTGTTTATTTTACTGTACTGGACTTCTGTGTTATGGTACTGTACTGGTCTTCTGTGTTATTGCACTGTACTGATCTTTTGTGTTATTGTACTGTTATTTTCTTCTCTGTTATTGAATTGTACTGGTCTTCTGTGTTACTGTACTGTACTAGTCATCTGTGTTACTGCACTGTACTGGTCTTCTGTATTGCTGTGCTGGTTTTGTTTATTTTACTGTACTGGACTTCTGTGTTATGGTACTGTACTGTTCTTCTGTGTTATTGCACTGTACTGATCTTTTGTGTTATTGTACTGTACTCCACTTGTCTTCTGAGATATTGTGCTGTACTGGTCCTGTGTGTTAATGTACTATACTGTTCATCTGTGTATTATTCTGTACTGGTCTTCCGTGTTATTGTACACTTCTGGTCTTCTGTGTTATTGTACTGCACTGGTTTTAAACTGCACCTCTTTTCTGTGTTTTTTTACTGCACTGGCTTTTTGTGTTATTGTACTGTGCTGGTCTTTTGTGTTTCTCTACCGTACTGTTCCTCTGTGTTACTGTACTGTTCTGTACTGATAGTGTGTGTATTGCACTGTACTGGTCCTGTGTGTTATTGTACTGTGTTGGTCTTCTGTGTTAGTGTACTGCGTTGTTTTATGTGTTACTGTAAAGTACTGATCCTGTGTTTTAATGTACTGTACTGGAATTCTGTGTATTGTTCTGTACTGGTCTTCTGTGTTGTTGTTCTGTACTGGTCATCTGTGTTACTGTACTGTACTGGTTTTCTGTTCTTGTAATGTACTGGTATTCCGTGTTATTGTTCTGTACTGGTCTTTTGTGTTACTGTGCTGTACTGGTCTTTTGTGGTTTGGACTGTACTGGTTTTCTCTGTTTTTGTACTGTGCTGGTCTTCTGTGTTACTGTACCGTACTGGTCCTCTTCGTTACTGTACTGTACTGCACTAGTACTGTGTGTATTATACTGTACTGGTCTTCTGTGTTATTGTACTTTACTGATCTTCTGTGTTAGTGTACTGTGCTGGTCTTCTGCGTACTGTACCGTACTGGTCGTATACTGTTCTGGTATTCTGTGTATTGTTTTGTACTGGTCTTCTGTGTTATTGTACTGCACTGGTCTTCTGTGTTATTGTTCTGCACTGGTCTTCTGTGTTATTGTACTGTACTGGTCTTCTGTGTTATTGTACTGTACTGGTCTTCTGTGTTATTGTACTGTACTGGTCTTCTGTGTTATTGTACTGTACTGGTCTTCTGTGTTATTGTACTGTACTGGTCTTCTGTGTTATTGTACTGTACTGGTCTTCTGTGTTATTGTACTGTACTGGTCTTCTGTGTTATTGTACTGTACTGGTCTTCTGTGTTATTGTACTGTACTGGTCTTCTGTGTTATTGTACTGTACTGGTCTTCTGTGTTATTGTACTGCACTGGTCTTCTGTGTTATTGTACTGTACTGGTCTTCTGTGTTATTGTACTGTACTGGTCTTCTGTGTTATTGTACTGTTTTATATTACATATATTTTTGTGTGTAATTATGATGGTTTGTTTGTTATTAAGCTTTTTTATGTGTTATTGTACTTATTTATTTGTCACTACAATGTTTTATGTGTTATTGTACTTATTTATTTGTCACTACAATGTTTTATGTGTTATTGTACTTATTTATTTGTCACTACACTGTTTTATGTCTCAATTTACTTTTTTATGTGTTTATCTAATGATTTGTGTCACTATACTTTTTTATTGTTATGATACTGTTTTATGAGTTACTTTCATGTTTTGTGTGTTAATACACTGTTTTATATGTCACTGTAAAACCATCTGACTTGATTCATCTTAACCAAACCATACCACGGGCGGGATTTGAGACTCTCTGACCGCGGGTTCAAATCCCGCCCGTGGTTTGGTTTGTTTGCAATCGTGCCATTACGATTTCGTGAGTCTCGTTTTATTCATCTTATACGTTACAAACGAATCGCTACCTAAAGTCTTTTACCAATAGAGTGTTGCCAAAACTATTTCCAACAGAAACCTACCGGAGGTCTTCTACTAAAAGTCTTCTGGTAACAGTCCTTCCAGTAGTAATCTCATAATAGCGTCCAGTCTTATAAACTTGATTCCTACCAACAGAATCCTAAGAAAAGAATCCTGTCAATAAGTTTTCTATCAGGTATTTACCAGACAGGTTACATACAGTATTATTAACTCTGGTGTATCAGACAGACTTTATACACATCACAACACAACGATGGTGGTGAAAAAACACATAACAGCAGAGAGGAACTTTCAACTGTGAAACAAACTCCTTCATTCAATAGTTCCCTTCTACAGTTTTGTCTTTTTCATTACTTTCCAGCTATATGCCATATATCTCTGCAACATAGTGCACCACAACATTCAGTGTGTCATATATCTCTGCAACATAGTGCACCACAACATTCAGTGTGTCATATATCTCTGCAACATAGTCTCAGTGTGTCATATATCTCTGCAACATAGTGCACCACAACATTCAGTGTGTCATATATCTCTGCAACATAGTGCACCACAACATTCAGTGTGTAATATATGTTAACATTGATACATCACAGTTCATAACAACAGTCTGGGAGACATTAACACAGTGTACAGTCGTACTGGACATCGTACTGGCCAGGTTGTGGTGTCGTACTGGCCAGGTTGTGGTGTCGTACTGGCCAGGTTGTGGCAGCCACCACCAAAATTATTATTATCAGTAGATCGAATCATCCAGGTTGATAGTTTTTATTTTCATCACAGAGTTTTTTTTGTTTTATCCATCTGTTGTGGTGAATGTTTTTATGTTATTATTGAAGAGGTGAGAGAAGAGAGTATGAGAAAACTGAGAGAATTATTTAATAATTAATTCTAATTAAACTAAATGTTTATTAAGATAATTTATAAGAATATCTCTGTTTTAACTCCAAGTCTCTGAAGTTAATCACTTCTTCACATATTTATATCCTTTTCCAAAATATTTCATCAAAATATTGTAACCCTCATTCCAGTTTCTTAAGAAAATTTAAATAACATGATCAAGAATTTTCTTAATTTTCTTACACTATTCATATAGAATTCATTAATTTAAACAGTGGCGTGGGAGAGTGCAGATATGCTTATGAGAACGTGTACATATGTATATACATGTGTACGTAGTAGTGAGTTTGTAATGATGTGTATGTGTACACATGTATGTATATATATGTGTACGTAGTAGTGTGTTTGTAGTGATGTGTATGTGTAGATGAAAGTGAAAAGTAAACATCAGAAGAAAACTTATATGAACTACATAATAATTCACAATAAAGAAGAGCACAGTTCCGTGGTACAGCTGTCAGCCTGGCTGACTCTGCTGTCAGCCTGGCTGACTCTGCTGTCAGCCTGGCTGACTCTGCTGTCAGCCTGGCTGACTCTGCTGTCAGCCTGGCTGACTCTGCTGTCAGCCTGGCTGACTCTGCTGTCAACAGTTAGTCAGTCAGAATAAAAGAAATGAGTCAATAAGAAGATTAAAACTGGGAAATTTAGAATGTATTAAGATTGAAGTTTGTGAGGCAGTTGTAATAAAGTCCTGGAATACTTAATGATTTTGTTCATAATGTTTATAAAAGAAAAGGGAAAACTTTAAAGAATGTAATAATTATAATGGAATAAGACTGTTGACCATAAAGTGTGTGTCAGAAATATGATGGATGAAATGATGGAAAAGACAAAATATGCGTACCAAAGAAGAGTGTGAATTCTGAAAGGGAAATTAATATATGCATCAAGTGTAAACAATGAAATACCCAAGTGAAAAACACTTATATAAAGGGAAGCAACACTTAGGTGGATTTATAGGTTTGATAAAAATATACTAGAGTTAAAAATGTATTTAATCTTAGCAAATGTTTTGAGAGCAATAGTGTTGAATTAAGTTATAATATGCAAGAAAGACGGTAAAGATTTACACAAAAAACTTGGTGTTAGATAATGTTGTGTGATGTCACCTGTGGTCTTAAAGACGTGTGATGTCACCTGTGGTCTTAAAGACGTGTGATGTCACCTGTGGTCTTAAAGACGTGTGATGTCACCTGTGGTCTTAAAGACGTGTGATGTCACCTGTGGTCTTAAAGACGTGTGATGTCACCTGTGGTCTTAAAGACGTGTGATGTCACCTGTGGTCTTAAAGACGTGTGATGTCACCTGTGGTCTTAAAGACGTGTGATGTCACCTGTGGTCTTAAAGACGTGTGATGTCACCTGTGGTCTTAAAGACGTGTGATGTCACCTGTGGTCTTAAAGACGTGTGATGTCACCTGTGGTCTTAAAGACGTGTGATGTCACCTGTGGTCTTAAAGACGTGTGATGTCATTGTACTTTGCTCAGAAGACAGTATATACAGAGTAAGCCATCATGTAGACCAGGTGTCACTCTAAACACAGCTTTATTAACACATTATGTAAAACTCTGTATATACACACACACACATACATGTGTGCGCGCATGTATGTATATATCCGACCTTCAAATTCATTTACGAAACACCAGAAATAGCTATTATTATAAATTTGTTATAGTTTTCATAGAGGAAATTTAGAGATTTGAATTTGATACTTTTTCATACATAATAACATGTACACATGACATTCGTGAACACACAAGAACAGGTACATATGACACCAATATACAATAACACGTAGATATTACATTCATTTATACAAAATAACATGTTACACACGACACACAGTCCTCCACTAGTGTCTCAAACGTGTTCATCTTTATATATTTACATATTTCACATAGAATGTCGCTCACAAACACATTTAAACTGCTAAATAAGTTAAAAAAAAACTTGTTCTCAGTATAAATTCATAGTGTAACATAAGAGGAATTCCAAAATTGTAATTAATTAGCCCCCGAGGTGGCCGAGCTGTGTACGAGCTTCGTCTCGTCCAGCTGGTCTACGGTTCCAGGCTGTCTTGGTGGATGTAATTACTGGACGCAGTTTACTGTGTGTCCCCTCCAGTAATTCCACCTACCTGGACAGTCACTACCGTAGACCAGCTAGACAAGACCAAGTTTCCATTCAGCAAGGTCACTGAGGGTGGCAACCGCTGACTCTGGGGAAGTGGGGAAGGGAGTCCACTCAGTGACACAAGTGGATTCCTGGAGACACTGATCCGGGGAAGGCACCGCCGACCTTAGGTAAGTGGGGAAGGGGAAACATCCGGGAGCGAACGGATGGATTCCTGGATACATGAGCTTGGGGAAGGTTGTAGTTGAGGCTGACCTTAGGTAAGTGGGGAAGGGGAGACATCCGGGAGCGAACGGATGGATTCCTGGATACATAAACCTGGGAAAGGCATGAATACCAGCAGTTGAGGCTGACCTTGGGTAAGTGGTGAAGGGAAGACATCCGGCGGTAGACGGATCGATTCCTGGATACATGAACCTGGGTAAAGCAAGAATACCGCTGACTTTGGGGAAGTGGAGAAGGGATTTCCACCTGAGGTGACACCAAGTGGACTCCTGGAGACACTGATCCGGGGAAGGCACTGACCTAACTCGCTGACCTTAGGTAAGTGGGGAAGGGAAGACATCCGGGAGCGAGCGGATGGATTCCTGGATACATAAACTTGGGGAAGGTTGTTGTTGAGGCTAACCTGGGGAAACCTTGGGTAAGTGGGGAAGGGGAGACATCTGGGAGCGAGCGGATGGATTCCTGGATACATGAACCTGGGGAAAGCATGAATACGTGCAGTTGAGGCTGACCTTGGGGAAGTGGGGAAGGGAAGACATCCGGCGGTAGACGGATCGATTCCTGGATACATGAACCTGGGTAAAGCAAGAATACCGCTGACTTTGGGGAAGTGGAGAAGGGATTTCCACCTGAGGTGACACCAAGTGGACTCCTGGAGACACTGATCCGGGGAAGGCACTGACCTAACTCGCTGACCTTAGGTAAGTGGGGAAGGGAAGACATCCGGGAGCGAGCGGATGGATTCCTGGATACATAAACTTGGGGAAGGTTGTTGTTGAGGCTAACCTTGGGTAAGTGGGGAAGGGGAGACATCTGGGAGCGAGCGGATGGATTCCTGGATACATGAACCTGGGGAAAGCATGAATACATGCAGTTGAGGCTGACCTTGGGGAAGTGGGGAAGGGAAGACATCTGGCGGTAGACGGATGGTTTCCTGGATACATGAACCTGGGGTAGGCATGAATACAGGTTGGTGAGGCTGACCTTGGGAAAGTGAGAAAGGGGAAACATCCGGCGGCGGACGGATGAATTCCTGGATACATAACCCTAGGGAAGGCTGAGGCTGGAAGGCAGAGAGAGAGAGGCGAGGCTGACCTTAGGGAAGTGAGGAAGGGTAGACATCCGGGGGCCCACGGATGGATTCCTGGACACATGAACCTGGGGAAGGCGAGGGGGGGGGGCGGACCTTAAAGACGAACCACTGGCCTCCACGTGGCAAGGTCTGGTAACTCAGAGATAACTCTGAGGCTGACAGTGGTCGCAAATTATTAATGTTATTATAATTCAAGATTTGCTAATTTGGATTCAAAAGCGTCTACCAGGGTGGTATTATTTCCAATCCAGCCACTCTCATAGGAGCCACGGTAGTGTTCTTATTTTGTTCATTCACCGGAGTTAACATTAATAAAAATAACATTAATAAAAATATTGTTCTTATTTTTGATTAACACAACAGAGATAACATTGCAACAACTAGAAATGGCAGTAATATATGTTTGAGAGTCGTTGAGCGATGTGAAGATGACAGGTCTCCTGGGTACACATGTCTGGTACTCTAACATAACGTAGGTCATCTGGAAAAGACCCGGGCCGGGACAATACCGTGGGTGTTGCTGGAGTGAGACCCAACAGTTAGGTGTCTTCAATCAAAAACGTTTCGCCTACACAGTAGGCTTCTTCAGTTTAATATAGAGGCAGCAGCAGAGGCAGTGAATGTAAGGCTGATGTAATTATAATCATGCGTGATCCCAGAAAGGTATCCCCGTACTGCATAAACCTTATTGTTCATCTCTGTTGCTGTACATTTTTTCTTTGCTACTGTACTGCATTTCTGTACTGCACTCTACCGTTCTTTTGTTTTAATTTTCTGTACTGGTCGTCTCTGTTACTGTACTCATTCTTCTGTGTTACTGTACTGGTCTTCTCTGTTACTGTACTGGTCTTCTCTGTTACTGAACTATATTTGTTCTTCTGTGTGTCTGTACTGGTCTTCTGTGCTACCAGTGTCAGGGGAACGCCTTCCTATTGAACAAAAGAAAGGAAAAATAACAAATGAATAACTTGATGGATAATAATTATGTTTTTCTAAGGATTTTAATTAAAAATAAATAAAATAAATATTGGCCGCTGTGGTTCCAGTAGGATGTTGGGACATGAGAATCTTATGCCCAGGATGGTCTTCTGATGATGTTTTAGAAGAAATGGTGTTGGTTATCCTGGGTGGCGGTGTTCGTCCCATGTTCTGAAAATCCTGTCACTACTTGGTTGTATCACCACAATTCAGATTTTAGAGGTGAGGAGTCGTAATGTCCCACTACGTCCTGTAGACAGGGATCTTGCTCCAATTAACTAGCGTCTACCCTGGTTGACCAGGTCAGCAGCAGAGCTGATAATAAAGAAAACACTGGTTATATAAGTGTTAAATAAGTATGACAATGAAGAAAGACAAAGGCTGGTATTCTACTTCAATGTCATGACTTGTAACCAGGTAAATTAGTATCAATGAACAGAAATACTCCTTGTAGATCACCGTACCTGATCATGAGAAGAGTGGAGGTGAAGTTATTCTTCAAACTTCAACCCACACCAGGTAAGGTTAATACTACCAGGAATAGAAATTAAAGCAACTCAGACGCTAGGAACTGAAGTTTAGCCTCTGCCCACTAGATGGAAGAGTGGGCGGTAACACGCTAGTGGTTCCTGGGTGTCTGAACAACCATACCTCCCACTTTTTTAAGGGTTTTTTCCTCAAAATATCCCCTTTCCTAAACTTATAGTCGGAAGCAGTATGTTAAGTTACAGAGGGAAAAGTACTATGTACACCCTCGGTTCAGCCAATCTGAGAAGTGGTTTTCCGAGTATATATATATATATATATATATATATATATATATATATATATATATATATATATATATATATATGAACAACTTTAAACTTATAAGACTGGATAGCCCATCTTAAGAGTCGGCTACTTGAACCTTTGAAGTTTTCCAGGTACATCAGTGGCTTGCGATCTGTTTCAAGCACAAAGGGTTTTCCATATAAGTAGTAGTTGAACCCACTTACACCCCATACCAATGCATAACATTCCTTCTCCACAGTGGAGTAGTTTTCTTCCCTCGCAGAAGCTTCTTACTGGTGGAAGATATAGGGAAGTGAATCTCATCATAATACTGTAGTGGAACAGCCCCGAGTCCTGAATGGAAGGCATCCGTTTGGAGACAAAAGACTTTATTAATAACTGGTAATTTTAGAACAGGAGGATTGGAAAGTATTCTTTACTTTGTTCGAAGCTTTCTACAGCCTCTTCAGAACAAACAAGAGGTTCCTTTACATACTTTTTAAATAGTCTGTGAGAATGGAAGTCAGACCTTTTAAATTATGTACAAAAATTCTCTTTTGAAATTTACTGACCCAAGGAAACTTCTTAGCAATTTTGTTTTGTAGTTAGGAAGGAGCTTTCTAGAACTGCTTTCGTCTTGTTAGGAAGAGGTGATAAATTACTGTCAGAAATAATAAACCCGAGGTATTGTACTTTGAAATAGCCAAGAAAACACTTCTGTGGTTTGATTGTAAGGCAATGAGCTCTTAGTCTTTTTAAAACCAGCGACAGTGTAGTAAGATGATCCTCCCAGACATAAATCATGATGTAAATATTATCGAAATACACTGAAACATTCTTGAGGTCAGAAAGGAATATTCTCATAAGCCGGATATACGTGGCACACGCGGTGACCAAGCCGTAAGGCACTGTGCGATATTGCATTAGTCCTTTATGAGTAGGGAAAGCCGTTTAGAGTCTGGGTGTAATGACACTTGATGGTACGCTTGTGAGATGTCTAATTCAGAGAAAAATTTACAGTCATGGAATTCATACAAGTCATGATCGATTACTGACATGGGTTCAACGTCCCATTTAGTGATAACATTTAATAACGAAAATCTTGAGCCAGTCGGTAAGAATTGTCTGATTTCTTAACCATGACAACTGCTGAACAGAAAGCTGATTTAGAAGGTTCAATGATATTTAACTTTAAGAGTTTGTCAACTTCGTTATCAAATGTTTTCCGTAAGTGAACCGCAACAGGATAGATTTTCCGTCTTACTGGTTCATGAGCTGACAATTGAATCTTGTGTACAACGGTAGTGGTAAGTCCTGGGATCTCTGTGAATATGTCAGAAAAGGTATTTACTATGGCATTTACTTGAGGCTTTTGTTTAGTAGATAGTTCACTCTTGATTTTGATGTTTGAGTTATTAGTTGGAGAATCAACAGTTAAGATATCTAGTAGTTCCTTCGATTCTGTGCGAGACTAGTGATCTATAATACAAACTTTACATTCACGAGAATCAAGACTGTTAGACAAAATATCTTCATCGAAGGAGTTTCAACGAAGAATAACTTCTCTACGGTGGAACAGTTCCAAAATATTGACATGTTACATTCGTTCTTTACCCTTGACATCCAAGAGATAATCTACCTTATTACAGAACTTTACTATTTTATTCGGTCCGCTCCAGGAAATTAACAATTTGTTGGATTTATCTGGTAAAAGAACTAAAACTTCATCGCCAATATTAAATTTACGCTTGACTCTTTTGGTCAATATAGGTCTTGTATGTTTCCATGGAAATATTCAAGTTCTTGACAACTAAATCAGCGGTTTCTTCTAATCTTTCTCTCAGATCTAAAAAGAACTGATAAGTGCTTTGAACTTCAGGTTTAATATCTTTGGACCACAGTTCATTCAAGATAAATAGAGGTTCACGAGCTTGTCTCCCATAAAGCAATTCGAAAGGGGAATATCCAAGTGAATCACTTGGAATCTGACGCATTACAAAGAGCACATGGTAGATAACTTTACCAGTCAGTTGGCTTAAGGAAACAAAGTTTCTTTAATATTGACTTTAGGATAGCATGTTGTCATTCCACTCTTCCGTTACAATTTGGATGTAACGGAGGTTTAACACCCACAAGTTGATAAACTTGATCCATTAATTCAGAAGTAAATTGTGTTCCTTGATCAGAAAGAATTTCCCTGGGTATACCTACCCGTGAAAAAATAGTCACTTTTCTGCAACTTCTACTGACGTACCGCTTCTGGGAAGCTAGACGCAATGCCAGTCATAGTCAAGATGTATTTATGACCTCCTGATGAACCAGAAGTGATACGACCAACTCTATCCACTGCAACCCTAGCAAATGGGACTGAGTAAATCGGCATTATTACCATAGAAACTCTCATAGTTCTTCCAATTTGTGAGGAAAGCTAACATAATTTAATTTAATTTAATAATTTTATACCGTGAAGAATCTAAGTTAGGGAAAAGCTTACTAGAGATAACAATACAGGAACATCCAGTATCTCTAAGAATTGGCGAAACATTCATTCCATTAAGAGTACCTTCACTAAAAGCTGCGTTAATATTAGCTTCAGTGAAACACTTCCCGATATTCTCACGCTTCCTCTTGGCACATTCTTGACGTTTATGTCCAAATTCATTACAGATGAAAGATATCATCGTGAAGTCCGTGGAATTCTTAGGCACAAAGGTTTAGGGCCCCTCAGTTTGCTGAGGCACAACAGATTTATATCTGCTACGGTCCTTGGGGTAGTTATTATGCTCACACACACATATACGTCTGAGGGCTTGTGTCATCTCCGAAGATGTGTGAACATTTTGTTCTTTTATAAATATTTGTAAATGAAAGATTACAAACGAAAGGACTTGATCCCTTTCCACCCAAGGTGTAGGTGGTAGTAACACCCATTGTGTGGGTGGTAGTAACACCATACCCATGGTGTGGGTGGTAGTAACACCATACCCATGGTGTGGGTGGTAGTAACACCATACCCATGGTGTGGGTGGTAGTAACACCATACCCATGGTGTGGGTGGTAGTAACACCATACCCATGGTGTGGGTGGTAGTAACACCATACCCATGGTGTGGGTGGTAGTAACACCATACCCATGGTGTGGGTGGTAGTAACACCATACCCATGGTGTGGGTGGTAGTAACACCATACCCATGGTGTGGGTGGTAGTAACACCATACCCATGGTGTGGGTGGTAGTAACACCATACCCATGGTGTGGGTGGTAGTAACACCATACCCATGGTGTGGGTGGTAGTAACACCATACCCATGGTGTGGGTGGTAGTAACACCATACCCATGGTGTGGGTGGTAGTAACACCATACCCATGGTGTGGGTGGTAGTAACACCATACCCATGGTGTGGGTGGTAGTAACACCATACCCATGGTGTGGGTGGTAGTAACACCATACCCATGGTGTGGGTGGTAGTAACACCATACCCATGGTGTGGGTGGTAGTAACACCATACCCATGGTGTGGGTGGTAGTAACACCATACCCATGGTGTGGGTGGTAGTAACACCATACCCATGGTGTGGGTGGTAGTAACACCATACCCATGGTGTGGGTGGTAGTAACACCATACCCATGGTGTGGGTGGTAGTAACACCATACCCATGGTGTGGGTGGTAGTAACACCATACCCATGGTGTGGGTGGTAGTAACACCATACCCATGGTGTGGGTGGTAGTAACACCATACCCATGGTGTGGGTGGTAGTAACACCATACCCATGGTGTGGGTGGTAGTAACACCATACCCATGGTGTGGGTGGTAGTAACACCATACCCATGGTGTGGGTGGTAGTAACACCATACCCATGGTGTGGGTGGTAGTAACACCATACCCATGGTGTGGGTGGTAGTAACACCATACCCATGGTGTGGGTGGTAGTAACACCATACCCATGGTGTGGGTGGTAGTAACACCATACCCATGGTGTGGGTGGTAGTAACACCATACCCATGGTGTGGGTGGTAGTAACACCATACCCATGGTGTGGGTGGTAGTAACACCATACCCATGGTGTGGGTGGTAGTAACACCATACCCATGGTGTGGGTGGTAGTAACACCATACCCATGGTGTGGGTGGTAGTAACACCATACCCATGGTGTGGGTGGTAGTAACACCATACCCATGGTGTGGGTGGTAGTAACACCATACCCATGGTGTGGGTGGTAGTAACACCATACCCATGGTGTGGGTGGTAGTAACACCATACCCATGGTGTGGGTGGTAGTAACACCATACCCATGGTGTGGGTGGTAGTAACACCATACCCATGGTGTGGGTGGTAGTAACACCATACCCATGGTGTGGGTGGTAGTAACACCATACCCATGGTGTGGGTGGTAGTAACACCATACCCATGGTGTGGGTGGTAGTAACACCATACCCATGGTGTGGGTGGTAGTAACACCATACCCATGGTGTGGGTGGTAGTAACACCATACCCATGGTGTGGGTGGTAGTAACACCATACCCAAGGTGTGGGTGGTAGTAACACCATACCCAAGGTGTGGGTGGTAGTAACACCATACCCAAGGTGTGGGTGGTAGTAACACCATAGGTGTGGGTGGTAGTAACACCATACCATGGTGTGGGTGGTAGTAACACCATACCCATGGTGTGGGTGGTAGTAACACCATACCCATGGTGTGGGTGGTAGTAACACCATACCCATGGTGTGGGTGGTAGTAACACCATACCCATGGTGTGGGTGGTAGTAACACCATACCCATGGTGTGGGTGGTAGTAACACCATACCATGGTGTGGGTGGTAGTAACACCATACCCATGGTGTGGGTGGTAGTAACACCATACCCAAGGTGTGGGTGGTAGTAACACCATACCCATGGTGTGGGTGGTAGTAACACCATACCCAAGGTGTGGGTGTAGTAACACCATACCCATGGTGTGGGTGGTAGTAACACCATACCCATGGTGTGGGTGGTAGTAACACCATACCCAAGGTGTGGGTGGTAGTAACACCATACCCATGGTGTGGGTGGTAGTAACACCATACCCAAGGTGTGGGTGGTAGTAACACCATACCCAAGGTGTGGGTGGTAGTAACACCATACCCATGGTGTGGGTGGTAGTAACACCATACCCATGGTGTGGGTGGTAGTAACACCATACCCATGGTGTGGGTGGTAGTAACACCATACCCATGGTGTGGGTGGTACTAACACCATACTCATGCTGTGGGAGGTACTAACATCACACCCATGGTGTGGATTTTATCACCATACCCATTGTGTGGGTGGTAACACCATACCCATGTTGAGGGTGGTAGTAACAGCATATCCATGGTGTGGGTGGTTGTAACACCGTTCCCATGGTGTGGGTGGTAGTAGCACCGTACCCATGGTGTCGGTTGTAGTAACACTATACCCAGGGTGTGGGTAGTGTTGAGTGGTAGTAACACCATACCCATTGTCTGGGTGGTAGTAACACCATACCCATGGTGTGGGTGGTAGTAACACCATACCATGGTGTGGGTGGTAGTAACACCATACCCATGGTGTGGGTGGTAGTAACACCATACCATGGTGTGGGTTTTAGTAACACCATAACGACATATAAAATACTGACAGGAATTAACGAGGTGGACAGAGACAGAATGATCCAGAGATGGGACACAGCAACAAGGGGACACAGTTGAAAGTTGAAGACACAGATGAATCACAGGGATGTTAGGAAGCATTTCTTCAGTCACAGAGTAGTCAGGAAGTGGGATAGTTTGGGAAGTGATGTAGTGGAGGCAGGATCCATACATAGCTTTAAGCAGAGGTATGATAAAGTTCATGGTTCAGTTAGAGTGACCCAGTAGCGACCAGTGAAGAGGCGGGGCCAGGAGCTATGAATCGACCCCTGCAACCACAACTAGGTGAGTACACACACACACACACACACACACACACACACACACACACACACACACACACACACACACACACACACACACACACACACACACACACACACACACACACACACGCACACACGCACGCGCAAACAAAAATGATAATGCTTTATTTGCAGTAAGCAAAGTCAAGGTATTTGACATTTTCCGAGTGAGACATTTCTGAATTCATTAATTTTATATCATTCCAGTACATGAAGACGCAAGGTTTGACAATCGTCTATCTGGCAAAGATTACATTTCGTTTGGTCTACATCTGGTGGTGGTGATTTAATCTGCCAAAGATACCTGTAACCCAGCCGGAGCCGGGAAGTAGTGACATCCAAGAGTCTGCTTATTTAGTTGGATGCACCATAGACATGTGGCTTCTCCTGCATGATAGAATGATGACATATAGACTGACTGGTGTCAGTCTCCCTCAGTCTTAAGTCAGTAAAGATCATTTTAAGTTCTTTTCGTATTATTGTTCTCAAACTGCTAACTGACAACCCTCTCTGAAGGCATATAACTTGGCCAGTTCATCAGTTCTATCATTCTTCTGAAAACCAATGTGAGATGGAATACAGAAGTTTACGTCTAATATTAAATATATTTGATTTAAGGATACTTCGTAAGGAAATTTGCAGAACTTTGAAAAATATTGACTCAAGCATAAATAATAAGCTTTAGTTCACGTTTGATGACTGAATATTGATATTTGACAACTTGACTGAGCTATGAAGCTGTGACATTTTGACAACCAGCACAATTGCTGTTATGACTAAGTCAGCACTGCTGTGTCATGACTGTGTCAGTACTGCTATGCCATGACTGTTAGCACTGCTATGTCATGACTGTTAGTACTGCTATGTCATGACTGTCAGTACTGCTGTCATGACTATCAGTACTGCTATGTCATGACTATCAGTACTGCTATGTCATGACTATCAGTACTGCTATGTCATGACTATCAGTACTGCTAGGTCATGACTATCAGTCACTGCTATGTCATGACTATCAGTACTGCTATGTCATGACTGTCAGTCAGCTATGTCATGACTGTTGTGTCATGACTGTCAGTACTCTAGTCATGACTGTTGTGTCATGACTGTCAGCACTGTTGTGTCATGACTGTCAGCACTGTTGTGCATGACTGTCAGCACTGTTGTGTCATGACTGTCAGCACTGTTGTCATGACTGTGTCAGCACTGTTGTGTCATGACTGTGTCAGCACTGTTGTGTCATGACTGTGTCAGCACTGTTGTGTCATGACTGTCAGCACTGTTGTGGCATGACTGTCAGCACTGTTGTGTCATGACTGTGTCAACACTGTTGTGTCATGGCTGTCAGCACTGATGTGTCATGACTGTCAGCACTGTTGTGTCATGACTGTCAGCACTGTTGTGTCATGATTGTGTCAGTGCTGCTGTGTCATGACTGTGTCAACACTGCTGTGTCATGATTATGTCAGCACTGTGTCACGATGCCTAAAATTGTAATGATACAAATAAGGTACATTTGAACCTTATATGTATCATTACAGTTTTATGTATCGTTGTGCATAGAAACACTAGACAAAGATCACACCATAAATACATACATCACTCTGTTATACATAGAAACACTAGACAAAGATCACACCATAAATACATACATCACTCTGTTATACATAGAAACACCATAAATGCTTCGCTCATATACAAACAAAAACACACACACATATATATATATATGTATATATAAATATATATATATATATATATATATATATATATATATATATATATATATGTATGTATATATACATACATACAATTTAAATTAAGGAATTAAATACTATGATATATAAATAGAAGGATAAAATTTAAAATAATTGGCCTCTCCATGGTGGTGTAACCGGACGGTACGAGTCTACCCGGGTGGATGTGTTTACACAGCACAGATTTCTGTGTGTCCCTCTCTGTAATCACATCTGTCTGTATATAATGATATTAAAACATTTGTTGTAATATCATATATGGGTAATGTTCCATGGGGAGGCTACATTTGAAGAGTTAAGTTCCTCTTTGAGGAAATGCTGTGTTTGGGGTTCAAAGCTCTCAACCAAATGCTGTGTTTGGGGTTCCCAGCTCTCAACGTCCCCCTCAAATGCTGTGTTTGGGGTTCACAGCTCTCAACGTCCCCCTCAAATGCTGTGTTTGGGGTTCACAGCTCTCAACGTGGGGTTCACCCTCAACGTCCCCCTCAAATGCTGTGTTTGGGGTTCACAGCTCTGTCCCCCTCAAATGCTGTGTTTGGGGTTCACAGCTCTCAACGTCCCCCTCAAATGCTGTGTTTGGGGTTCACAGCTCTCAACGTCCCCCTCAAATGTACTATGATAGTTTTTTTTTCTTTTTATAATGCGAAGCCAAGTGAATGAGTGCAATGCACATTATTACACATTGTTAAAGAGTGTTGAGTGAGTGTTAGAGTGCAGAAAGTATTCTTTAACAATGTGTAATAATGCAGAGTGTGTGGGGGTAGTACAGAGTACATTAGCACACAGTGTCCCAGAGTGCAGAGATTGACCAAGTCACTAATCGGAACATTGTTCCATTAAAAGGCTGTCCTACAAAGAATGTTTTATCCTCACTCTTTTACATAGCACACAGCATCAACTAATTTAATATAGCAAAGGAAGTTATGTGAGTAATTATCATAATCATAACGAGAAAGCACAATATTACTGGGAAATAATGTCTTGTCCTTAACCAACACTATTATTATTCACATGTTCAACACTCACTTCTCTATATCGCCTGAGATCAACTACAGCCCAGTTAGAAATAACTGATTTTCATAACCAATATATTAAGATTATGGTATATAATAATCTTTTCTTTATGTTTACTTAAGTAGTTGTAGATACATGTCCGAGCAAACATTCTCAACAAGTCAAAGATATGATACAGAATTACTGATGACAATTTGTACACGATTTCGCTGTTAGAAATTACAAAATTTGTTCCTAACATCTTAATTAAACTTGTTTAAAAAAAGACACTGCAAAAATTGGTAATGAAAACTACTATCTAAATGAAAAATAAATTGTTTATTTACTTTTATACTATATATTTTAAGCCCCTGAAAGCCGACTACAGCTTATCCAGCGAAGTTTTTTTTTTACATATAAATGGAAAATTATAGAAGATTGATGTATGAAACAGAGTTGTTTATAGTCAGGGTCGATACTTCACCTGTAGTTCACATCACACCTTCACCTGTAATGAACCTTGCATATTCACCTGTAATTTGTCCTTACATCTTCACCTGTAATTCGTCTTGTGTATGCCCCTGTAGTTCACCTACACCTTCATCTGTAATTCGCCTTTACACCTTCACCTGTAAATCGTAAAAGAAGCAAAAGGCACAATACAGTCACTGGAACAATTTACAAAAACCCCCACATAGAAGAAGCTTATGACAATTTGATTGGGAAGGAAGGTTGCTGTTACCCTTGATGTGGGAAGGAAGGTTGCTGTTACCCTTGATGTGGGAAGGAAGGTTGCTGTTACCCTTGATGTGGGAAGGAAGGTTGCTGTTACCCTTGATGTGGGAAGGAAGGTTGCTGTTACCCTTGATGTGGGAAGGAAGGTTGCTGTTACCCTTGATGTGGGAAGGAAGGTTGCTGTTACCCTTGATGTGGGAAGGAAGGTTGCTGTTACCCTTGATGTGGGAAGGAAGGTTGCTGTTACCCTTGATGTGGGAAGGAAGGTTGCTGTTACCCTTGATGTGGGAAGGAAGGTTGCTGTTACCCTTGATGTGGGAAGGAAGGTTGCTGTTACCCTTGATGTGGGAAGGAAGGTTGCTGTTACCCTTGATGTGGGAAGGAAGGTTGCTGTTACCCTTGATGTGGGAAGGAAGGTTGCTGTTACCCTTGATGTGGGAAGGAAGGTTGCTGTTACCCTTGATGTGGGAAGGAAGGTTGCTGTTACCCTTGATGTGGGAAGGAAGGTTGCTGTTACCCTTGATGTGGGAAGGAAGGTTGCTGTTACCCTTGATGTGGGAAGGAAGGTTGCTGTTACCCTTGATGTGGGAAGGAAGGTTGCTGTTACCCTTTATGTGGGAAGGAAGGTTGCTGTTACCCTTGATGTGGGAAGGAAGGTTGCTGTTACCCTTGATGTGGGAAGGAAGGAAGGTTGCTGTTACCCTTGATGTGGGAAGGAAGGTTGCTGTTACCCTTGATGTGGGAAGGATGGTTGCTGTTACCCTTGATGTGGGAAGGAAGGTTGCTGTTACCCTTGATGTGGGAAGGAAGGTTGCTGTTACCCTTGATGTGGGAAGGAAGGTTGCTGTTACCCTTGATGTGGGAAGGAAGGTTGCTGTTACCCTTGATGTGGGAAGGAAGGTTGCTGTTACCCTTGATGTGGGAAGGAAGGTTGCTGTTACCCTTGATGTGGGAAGGAAGGTTGCTGTTACCCTTGATGTGGGAAGGAAGGTTGCTGTTACCCTTGATGTGGGAAGGTAGGTTGCTGTTACCCTTGATGTGGGAAGGAAGGTTGCTGTTACCCTTGATGTGGGAAGGAAGGTTGCTGTTACCCTTGATGTGGGAAGGAAGGTTGCTGTTACCCTTGATGTGGGAAGGAAGGTTGCTGTTACCCTTGATGTGGGAAGGAAGGTTGCTGTTACCCTTGATGTGGGAAGGAAGGTTGCTGTTACCCTTGATGTGGGAAGGAAGGTTGCTGTTACCCTTGATGTGGGAAGGAAGGTTGCTGTTACCCTTGATGTGGGAAGGAAGGTTGCTGTTACCCTTGATGTGGGAAGGAAGGTTGCTGTTACCCTTGATGTGGGAAGGAAGGTTGCTGTTACCCTTGATGTGGGAAGGAAGGTTGCTGTTACCCTTGATGTGGGAAGGAAGGTTGCTGTTACCCTTGATGTGGGAAGGAAGGTTGCTGTTACCCTTGATGTGGGAAGGAAGGTTGCTGTTACCCTTGATGTGGGAAGGAAGGTTGCTGTTACCCTTGATGTGGGAAGGAAGGTTGCTGTTACCCTTGATGTGGGAAGGAAGGTTGCTGTTACCCTTGATGTGGGAAGGAAGGTTGCTGTTACCCTTGATGTGGGAAGGAAGGTTGCTGTTACCCTTGATGTGGGAAGGAAGGTTGCTGTTACCCTTGATGTGGGAAGGAAGGTTGCTGTTACCCTTGATGTGGGAAGGAAGGTTGCTGTTACCCTTGATGTGGGAAGGAAGGTTGCTGTTACCCTTGATGTGGGAAGGAAGGTTGCTGTTACCCTTGATGTGGGAAGGAAGGTTGCTGTTACCCTTGATGTGGGAAGGAAGGTTGCTGTTACCCTTGATGTGGGAAGGAAGGTTGCTGTTACCCTTGATGTGGGAAGGAAGGTTGCTGTTACCCTTGATGTGGGAAGGAAGGTTGCTGTTACCCTTGATGTGGGAAGGAAGGTTGCTGTTACCCTTGATGTGGGAAGGAAGGTTGCTGTTACCCTTGATGTGGGAAGGAAGGTTGCTGTTACCCTTGATGTGGGAAGGAAGGTTGCTGTTACCCTTGATGTGGGAAGGAAGGTTGCTGTTGCCCTTGATGTGGGAAGGAAGGTTGCTGTTACCCTTGATGTGGGAAGGAAGGTTGCTGTTACCCTTGATGTGGGAAGGAAGGTTGCTGTTACCCTTGATGTGGGAAGGAAGGTTGCTGTTACCCTTGATGTGGGAAGGAAGGTTGCTGTTACCCTTGATGTGGGAAGGAAGGTTGCTGTTACCCTTGATGTGGGAAGGAAGATTGCTGTTACCCTTGATGTGGGAAGGAAGGTTGCTGTTACCCTTGATGTGGGAAGGAAGGTTGCTGTTACCTTTGATGTGGGAAGGAAGGTTGCTGTTACCCTTGATGTGGGAAGGAAGGTTGCTGTTACCCTTGATGTGGGAAGGAAGGTTGCTGTTACCCTTGATGTGGGAAGGAAGGTTGCTGTTACCCTTGATGTGGGAAGGAAGGTTGCTGTTACCCTTGATGTGGGAAGGAAGGTTGCTGTTACCCTTGATGTGGGAAGGAAGGTTGCTGTTACCCTTGATGTGGGAAGGAAGGTTGCTGTTAACCTTGATGTGGGAAGGAAGGTTGCTGTTACCCTTGATGTGGGAAGGAAGGTTGCTGTTACCCTTGATGTGGGAAGGAAGGTTGCTGTTACCCTTGATGTGGGAAGGAAGGTTGCTGTTACCCTTGATGTGGGAAGGAAGGTTGCTGTTACCCTTGATGTGGGAAGGAAGGTTGCTGTTACCCTTGATGTGGGAAGGAAGGTTGCTGTTACCCTTGATGTGGGAAGGAAGGTTGCTGTTACCCTTGATGTGGGAAGGAAGGTTGCTGTTACCCTTGATGTGGGAAGGAAGGTTGCTGTTACCCTTGATGTGGGAAGGAAGGTTGCTGTTACCCTTGATGTGGGAAGGAAGGTTGCTGTTACCCTTGATGTGGGAAGGAAGGTTGCTGTTACCCTTGATGTGGGAAGGAAGGTTGCTGTTACCCTTGATGTGGGAAGGAAGGTTGCTGTTACCCTTCATGTGGGAAGGAAGGTTGCTGTTACCCTTGATGTGGGAAGGAAGGTTGCTGTTACCCTTGATGTGGGAAGGAAGGTTGCTGTTACCCTTGATGTGGGAAGGAAGGTTGCTGTTACCCTTGATGTGGGAAGGAAGGTTGCTGTTACCCTTGATGTGGGAAGGAAGGTTGCTGTTACATTTGATGTGGGAAGGAAGGTTGCTGTTACCCTTGATGTGGGAAGGAAGGTTGCTGTTACCCTTCATGTGGGAAGGAAGGTTGCTGTTACCCTTGATGTGGGAAGGAAGGTTGCTGTTAACCTTGATGTGGGAAGGAAGGTTGCTGTTACCCTTGATGTGGGAAGGAAGGTTGCTGTTAACCTTGATGTGGGAAGGAAGGTTGCTGTTACCCTTGATGTGGGAAGGAAGGTTGCTGTTACCCTTGATGTGGGAAGGAAGGTTGCTGTTACCCTTGATGTGGAAAGGGAGGTTGCTGTTAATCTTGATGTGGGAAGGAAGGTTGCTGTTACCCTTTATGTGGGAAGGAAGGTTGCTGTTACCCTTTATGTGGGAAGGAAGGTTGCTGTTACCCTTTATGTGGGAAGGAAGGTTGCTGTTACCCTTGATGTGGGAAGGAAGGTTGCTGTTACCCTTGATGTGGGAAGGAAGGTTGCTGTTACCCTTGATGTGGGAAGGAAGGTTGCTGTTACCCTTGATGTGGGAAGGAAGGTTGCTGTTACCCTTGATGTGGGAAGGAAGGTTGCTGTTACCCTTCATGTGGGAAGGAAGGTTGCTGTTACCCTTGATGTGGGAAGGAAGGTTGCTGTTACCCTTGATGTGGGAAGGAAGGTTGCTGTTACCCTTGATGTGGGAAGGAAGGTTGCTGTTACCCTTCATGTGGGAAGGAAGGTTGCTGTTATCCTTGATGTGGGAAGGGAGGTTGCTGTTACCCTTGATGTGGGAAGGGAGGTTCCTGTTACCCTTGATGTGGGAAGAAAGGTTGCTGTTACCCTTGATGTGGGAAGAAAGGTTGCTGTTACCCTTGATGTGGGAAGGAAGGTTGCTGTTACCCTTGATGTGGGAAGGAAGGTTGCTGTTACCCTTGATGTGGGAAGGAAGGTTGCTGTTACCCTTGATGTGGGAAGGAAGGTTGCTGTTACCCTTGATGTGGGAAGGAAGGTTGCTGTTACCCTTGATGTGGGAAGGAAGGTTGCTGTTACCCTTGATGTGGGAAGGAAGGTTGCTGTTACCCTTGATGTGGGAAGGAAGGTTGCTGTTACCCTTGATGTGGGAAGGAAGGTTGCTGTTACCCTTGATGTGGGAAGGAAGGTTGCTGTTAACCTTGATGTGGGAAGGAAGGTTGCTGTTACCCTTGATGTGGGAAGGAAGGTTGCTGTTACCCTTGATGTGGGAAGGAAGGTTGCTGTTACCCTTGATGTGGGAAGGAAGGTTGCTGTTACCCTTAATGTGGGAAGGAAGGTTGCTGTTACCCTTCATGTGGGAAGGAAGGTTGCTGTTACCCTTGATGTGGGAAGGAAGGTTGCTGTTACCCTTGATGTGGGAAGGAAGGTTGCTGTTATCCTTGATGTGGGAAGGGAGGTTGCTGTTACCCTTGATGTGGGAAGGGAGGTTGCTGTTACCCTTGATGTGGGAAGAAAGGTTGCTGTTACCCTTCATGTGGGAAGAAAGGTTGCTGTTATCCTTGATGTGGGAAGGGAGGTTGCTGTTACCCTTGATGTGGGAAGAAAGGTTGCTGGTACCCTTGATGTGGGAAGGGAGGTTGCTGTTACCCTTCATGTGGGGAGAAAGGTTGCTGGTACCCTTGATGTGGGAAGAAAGGTTGCTGTTACCCTTCATGTGGGAAGAAAGGTTGCTGGTACCCTTGATGTGGGAAGGGAGGTTGCTGTTACCCTTCATGTGGGAAGAAAGGTTGCTGTTACATATGATGTGGGAAGGGAGGTTGCTCTTACATATAATGTGGGAAGGGAGGTTCCTGTTACCCTTGATGTGGGAAGGGAGGTTGCTCTTACATATAATGTGGGAAGGGAGGTTGCTCTTACATATAATGTGGGAAGGGAGGTTGCTCTTACATATAATGTGGGAAGGGAGGTTGCTCTTACATATAATGTGGGAAGGGAGGATGGTAAATATAATCAGACATGGTGTAATTTAAATAATTTCGCAGTGTATGAGTATTTAAAACAATACTTGAAATTTCTACTGTTTCTCATCTGCAGCTGTTTTCTTTTTCAAGTTTCTTATTATTTTTTGGAGGTGATGATGTGGACGGACTTGTGCTGAATTGACCAGCAATTGTGCAGCTTTGGTTATGGCAACGTTTGTTTTTAAGTCAAGTCTGACGACAAAATACAGTTGATTCTCTCAGAATTCAGATATTCTATCAACCTACTTACCAGAGTAACTAAACTATTTCAGTACATTCCCATAAGTCATGCAGTGCTCGCGTGTCAAAGTCAGTTTACTATTTGCTTTGGATGCTGACTTTTTCAGCTAACTTTGGAAAAAGATGCCCCTTAACTACGTGAACATTATAACTTTTGTTATGCAGAACTGACTTTCCCCTCGCAACAACCATCAGTGGCAACTTTGTGGCGAATGAAGTTGCTGCTATTTTCCTTGTACTGCAGCTAGACTACACCAAGTATTGCTGTTTTCTTTGAGTGGGATACCCGGACGAGGACTTATTATATCAAAAAGTATTAGCCACCCTGACACTCAGTGAACCCTTGAACAAAAAATGTTCGGTATTCTCTACCTGAAGACCCGAGCTTGATTTTGTTACAACGTTTACACGTTATAGTCTGGACAAAACGGTGGCAATATTAAAGAACCTCGGTAGTAAATCCTCGAGGCTCAATGATGCAAAAATCAATGGGGATGAATTGGTTGGTCCAAAGATTCGCGAGTTTCTTTGAGATGAGGAGTTGAATTATATACTAGTCTGTGAGGAGAAAAATGCGTGGTATACCTTATAATTAGTTGCAAAAAAAATTCTCGGAAATGCCAAAACTGACAGTTACAGAGAATAAGTGGAAACCTGCCGTTGTCCTGTCAACAGATGGGTTGCAATATGCGTATGAAGAGGAACCGTCATCGAGGAACAATACCAGGGGTAGCACAGTGCTCTCAGTGATGCTGAAAGTGACAATAACCAACAGTGGTAAACACATCACTGGTAGCACAGTGCTCTCAGTGATGCTGACAGTGACAATAACCAACAGTGGTAAACACATCACTGGTAGCACAGTGCTCTCAGCGGTGCTGACAGTGACAACAGTGAACACATCACTGGTAGCACAGTGCTCTCACTGTGTGACAGTGCACAGTGAACACAATAGCACAACTCTCAGTGGTGAACACATCACTGGTAGACAGTGACAATAACCAACAGTGACAATAACCAACAGTGAACACATCACTGGTAGCACAGTGCTCTCAGTGGTGCTGACAGTGACAATAACCAACAGTGGTAAACACATCACTGGTAGCACAGTGCTCTCAGCGGTGCTGACAGTGACAATAACCAACAGTGGTGAACACATCACTGGTAGCACAGTGCTCTCAGTGGTGCTGACAGTGACAATAACCAACAGTGGTAAATACATCACTGATAGTACAGTGCTCTCAGCGGTGTTGACAGTGACAATAACATCAGTGGACACATCACTGGTAGCACAGTACTCACAACAGTGCTGACAGTGACAATAATCACAACAGTGCTCTGGTGAACACATCACTGGTAGCACAGTGCTCTCAGTGGTGCTAACAGTGACAATACCAACAGTGGTGAAACACATCACTGGTAGACAATAACCAACAGTGAACACTCTGGTAGCAGCTCTCAGTGGTGCTGACAGTGACAATAACCAACAGTGGTGAACACATCACTGGTAGCACAGTGCTCTCAGTGGTGCTGACAGTGACAATAACCAACAGTGGTGAACACATCACTGGTAGCACAGTGCTCTCAGTGGTGCTGACAGTGACAATAACCAACAGTGGTGAACACATCACTGGTAGCACAGTGCTCTCAGTGGTGCTGACAGTGACAATAACCAACAGTGGTGAACACATCACTGGTAGCACAGTGCTCTCAGTGGTGCTGACAGTGACAATAACCAACAGTGGTGAACACATCACTGGTAGCACAGTGCTCTCAGTGGTGCTGACAGTGACAATAACCAACAGTGGTGAACACATCACTGGTAGCACAGTGCTCTCAGTGGTGCTGACAGTGACAATAACCAACAGTGGTGAACACATCACTGGTAGCACAGTGCTCTCAGTGGTGCTGACAGTGACAATAACCAACAGTGGTGAACACATCACTGGTAGCACAGTGCTCTCAGTGGTGTGCTGACAGTGACAATAACCAACAGTGGTGAACACATCACTGGTAGCACAGTGCTCTCAGTGGTGCTGACAGTGACAATAACCAACAGTGGTGAACACATCACTGGTAGCACAGTGCTCTCAGTGGTGCTGACAGTGACAATAACCAACAGTGGTGAACACATCACTGGTAGCACAGTGCTCTCAGTGGTGCTGACAGTGACAATAACCAACAGTGGTGAACACATCACTGGTAGCACAGTGCTCTCAGTGGTGCTGACAGTGACAATAACCAACAGTGGTGAACACATCACTGGTAGCACAGTGCTCTCAGTGGTGCTGACAGTGACAATAACCAACAGTGGTGAACACATCACTGGTAGCACAGTGCTCTCAGTGGTGCTGACAGTGACAATAACCAACAGTGGTGAACACATCACTGGTAGCACAGTGCTCTCAGTGGTGCTGACAGTGACAATAACCAACAGTGGTGAACACATCACTGGTAGCACAGTGCTCTCAGTGGTGCTGACAGTGACAATAACCAACAGTGGTGAACACATCACTGGTAGCACAGTGCTCTCAGTGGTGCTGACAGTGACAATAACCAACAGTGGTGAACACATCACTGGTAGCACAGTGCTCTCAGTGGTGCTGACAGTGACAATAACCAACAGTGGTGAACACATCACTGGTAGCACAGTGCTCTCAGTGGTGCTGACAGTGACAATAACCAACAGTGGTGAACACATCACTGGTAGCACAGTGCTCTCAGTGTTGATGGTAGTCAACTCTGGGTTGTACAATCCTTAGAGTTATGCATAAATTTCTTTATTTTCATAACAGAAGCCTACCTAATGTGCAGAGGCGTCGTTAGGGGGGGGCGGGGGGGGGCGCCCCGGGTGACACCATTTAGGGGGTGACACCAAAGAGCCTCTAAAGAAGGTGACACTAAAAACATAAGAAAGGAGGAACACTGCAGCAGGCCTACTGACCCATACTAGGCAGTGCTGCAGCAACATAAGAGAAAAATCCTTTGTTTCTATATAGCCTATTATATGATTACAGAGTACAATTAGGCCTATATAGGGAAAATCAATGACGCTATATGATAAACTACGATAAATCGACAATTTTATTTATGATGTTTTGGAAAAACCCTTAATGGTCCTGGCATCACTATGATCAGTTATCAGTGAGTGTGGTCCAGGTGGTGTATATGTGTCTGCTGCACCGCCCACCAGTGAGTGTGGTCCAGGTGGTGTATATGTGTCTGCTGCACCGCCCACCAGTGAGTGTGGTCCAGGTGGTGTATATGTGTCTGCTGCACCGCCCACCAGTGAGTGTGGTCCAGGTGGTGTATATGTGGCTGCTGCACCGCCCACCAGTGAGTGTGGTCCAGGTGGTGTATATGTGGCTGCTGCACCGCCCACCAGTGAGTTTGGTCCAGGTGGTGTATATGTGGCTGCTGCACCGCCCACCAGTGAGTTTGGTCCAGGTGGTGTATATGTGGCTGCTGCACCGCCCACCAGTGAGTGTGGTCCAGGTGGTGTATATGTGTCTGCTGCACCGCCCACCAGTGAGTGTGGTCCAGGTGGTGTATATGTGGCTGCTGCACCGCCCACCAGTGAGTGTGGTCCAGGTGGTGTATATGTGGCTGCTGCACCGCCCACCAGTGAGTTTGGTCCAGGTGGTGTATATGTGGCTGCTGCACCGCCCACCAGTGAGTTTGGTCCAGGTGGTGTATATGTGGCTGCTGCACCGCCCACCAGTGAGTGTGGTCCAGGTGGTGTATATGTGTCTGCTGCACCGCCCACCAGTGAGTGTGGTCCAGGTGGTGTATATGTGGCTGCTGCACCGCCCACCAGTGAGTGTGGTCCAGGTGGTGTATATGTGGCTGCTGCACCGCCCACCAGTGAGTGTGGTCCAGGTGGTGTATATGTGTCTGCTGCACCGCCCACCAGTGAGTGTGGTCCAGGTGGTGTATATGTGGCTGCTGCACCGCCCACCAGTGAGTGTGGTCCAGGTGGTGTATATGTGTCTGCTGCACCGCCCACCAGTGAGTGTGGTCCAGGTGGTGTATATGTGTCTGCTGCACCGCCCACCAGTGAGTGTGGTCCAGGTGGTGTATATGTGTCTGCTGCACCGCCCACCAGTGAGTGTGGTCCAGGTGGTGTATATGTGTCTGCTGCACCGCCCACCAGTGAGTGTGGTCCAGGTGGTGTATATGTGTCTGCTGCACCGCCCACCAGTGAGTGTGGTCCAGGTGGTGTATATGTGGCTGCTGCACCGCCCACCAGTGAGTGTGGTCCAGGTGGTGTATATGTGTCTGCTGCACCGCCCACCAGTGAGTGTGGTCCAGGTGGTGTATATGTGGCTGCTGCACCGCCCACCAGTGAGTGTGGTCCAGGTGGTGTATATGTGGCTGCTGCACCGCCCACCAGTGAGTTTGGTCCAGGTGGTGTATATGTGGCTGCTGCACCGCCCACCAGTGAGTGTGGTCCAGGTGGTGTATATGTGGCTGCTGCACCGCCCACCAGTGAGTGTGGTCCAGGTGGTGTATATGTGTCTGCTGCACCGCCCACCAGTGAGTGTGGTCCAGGTGGTGTATATGTGGCTGCTGCACCGCCCACCAGTGAGTTTGGTCCAGGTGGTGTATATGTGGCTGCTGCACCGCCCACCAGTGAGTTTGGTCCAGGTGGTGTATATGTGGCTGCTGCACCGCCCACCAGTGAGTTTGGTCCAGGTGGTGTATATGTGGCTGCTGCACCGCCCACCAGTGAGTTTGGTCCAGGTGGTGTATATGTGGCTGCTGCACCGCCCACCAGTGAGTGTGGTCCAGGTGGTGTATATGTGGCTGCTGCACCGCCCACCAGTGAGTTTGGTCCAGGTGGTGTATATGTGGCTGCTGCACCGCCCACCAGTGTGGTCCAGGTGGTGTATATGTGGCTGCTGCACCGCCCACCAGTGTGGTCCAGGTGGTGTATATGTGGCTGCTGCACCGCCCA
Source organism: Cherax quadricarinatus (assembly GCF_038502225.1). Taxonomy (NCBI): domain Eukaryota; kingdom Metazoa; phylum Arthropoda; class Malacostraca; order Decapoda; family Parastacidae; genus Cherax; species Cherax quadricarinatus. Next base: position 37,362 of record NW_027195234.1, read on the forward strand.
CCAGTGTGGTCCAGGTGGTGTATATGTGGCTGCTGCACCACCCACCAGTGTGGTCCAGGTGGTGTATATGTGGCTGCTGCACCGCCCACCAGTGTGGTCCAGGTGGTGTATATGTGGCTGCTGCACCACCCACCAGTGTGGTCCAGGTGGTGTATATGTGGCTGCTGCACCGCCCACCAGTGTGGTCCAGGTGGTGTATATGTGGCTGCTGCACCGCCCACCAGTGTGGTCCAGGTGGTGTATATGTGGCTGCTGCACCGCTCACCAGTGTGGTCCAGGTGGTGTATATGTGGCTGCTGCACCGCCCACCAGTGTGGTCCAGGTGGTGTATATGTGGCTGCTGCACCGCCCACCAGTGTGGTCCAGGTGGTGTATATGTGGCTGCTGCACCACCCACCAGTGTGGTCCGGGTGGTGTATATGTGGCTGCTGCACCACCCACCAGTGTGGTCCAGGTGGTGTATATGTGGCTGCTGCACCACCCACCAGTGTGGTCCAGGTGGTGTATATGTGGCTGCTGCACCACCCACCAGTGTGGTCCAGGTGGTGTATATGTGGCTGCTGCACCGCCCACCAGTGAGTTTGGTCCAGGTGGTGTATATGTGGCTGCTGCACCGCCCACCAGTGAGTTTGGTCCAGGTGGTGTATATGTGGCTGCTGCACCGCCCACCAGTGTGGTCCAGGTGGTGTATATGTGGCTGCTGCACCACCCACCAGTGTGGTCCGGGTGGTGTATATGTGGCTGCTGCACCGCCCACCAGTGTGGTCCAGGTGGTGTATATGTGGCTGCTGCACCACCCACCAGTGTGGTCCAGGTGGTGTATATGTGGCTGCTGCACCGCCCACCAGTGTGGTCCAGGTGGTGTATATGTGGCTGCTGCACCGCCCACCAGTGTGGTCCAGGTGGTGTATATGTGGCTGCTGCACCGCTCACCAGTGTGGTCCAGGTGGTGTATATGTGGCTGCTGCACCGCCCACCAGTGTGGTCCAGGTGGTGTATATGTGGCTGCTGCACCGCCCACCAGTGTGGTCCAGGTGGTGTATATGTGGCTGCTGCACCACCCACCAGTGTGGTCCAGGTGGTGTATATGTGGCTGCTGCACCACCCACCAGTGTGGTCCAGGTGGTGTATATGTGGCTGCTGCACCGCCCACCAGTGAGTGTGGTCCAGGTGGTGTATATGTGGCTGCTGCACCACCCACCAGTGTGGTCCAGGTGGTGTATATGTGGCTGCTGCACCACCCACCAGTGTGGTCCAGGTGGTGTATATGTGGCTGCTGCACCGCCCACCAGTGAGTGGGGTCCAGGTGGTGTATATGTGGCTGCTGCACCGCTCACCAGTGTGGTCCAGGTGGTGTATATGTGGCTGCTGCACCGCCCACCAGTGTGGTCCAGGTGGTGTATATGTGGCTGCTGCACCGCCCACCAGTGTGGTCCAGGTGGTGTATATGTGTCTGCTGCACCGCCCACCAGTGTGGTCCAGGTGGTGTATATGTGGCTGCTGCACCGCCCACCAGTGTGGTCCAGGTGGTGTATATGTGGCTGCTGCACCGCCCACCAGTGTGGTCCAGGTGGTGTATATGTGGCTGCTGCACCGCCCACCAGTGTGGTCTAGGTGGTGTATATGTGGCTGCTGCACCGCCCACCAGTGTGGTCCAGGTGGTGTATATGTTTTGTTGCACCGCCCACCAGTGTGGTCCAGGTGGTGTATATGTGGCTGCTGCACCGCCCACCAGTGTGGTCCAGGTGGTGTATATGTGGCTGCTGCACCACCCACCAGTGTGGTCCAGGTGGTGTATATGTGGCTGCTGCACCGCCCACCAGTGTGGTCCAGGTGGTGTATATGTGGCTGCTGCACCGCCCACCAGTGTGGTCCAGGTGGTGTATATGTGGCTGCTGCACCGCTCACCAGTGTGGTCCAGGTGGTGTATATGTGGCTGCTGCACCGCCCACCAGTGTGGTCCAGGTGGTGTATATGTGGCTGCTGCACCGCCCACCAGTGTGGTCCAGGTGGTGTATATGTGGCTGCTGCACCACCCACCAGTGTGGTCCAGGTGGTGTATATGTGGCTGCTGCACCACCCACCAGTGTGGTCCAGGTGGTGTATATGTGGCTGCTGCACCGCCCACCAGTGAGTGTGGTCCAGGTGGTGTATATGTGGCTGCTGCACCACCCACCAGTGTGGTCCAGGTGGTGTATATGTGGCTGCTGCACCACCCACCAGTGTGGTCCAGGTGGTGTATATGTGGCTGCTGCACCGCCCACCAGTGAGTGGGGTCCAGATGGTGTATATGTGGCTGCTGCACCGCTCACCAGTGTGGTCCAGGTGGTGTATATGTGGCTGCTGCACCGCCCACCAGTGTGGTCCAGGTGGTGTATATGTGGCTGCTGCACCGCCCACCAGTGTGGTCCAGGTGGTGTATATGTGTCTGCTGCACCGCCCACCAGTGTGGTCCAGGTGGTGTATATGTGGCTGCTGCACCGCCCACCAGTGTGGTCCAGGTGGTGTATATGTGGCTGCTGCACCGCCCACCAGTGTGGTCCAGGTGGTGTATATGTGGCTGCTGCACCGCCCACCAGTGTGGTCTAGGTGGTGTATATGTGGCTGCTGCACCGCCCACCAGTGTGGTCCAGGTGGTGTATATGTTTTGTTGCACCGCCCACCAGTGTGGTCCAGGTGGTGTATATGTGGCTGCTGCACCACCCACCAGTGTGGTCCAGGTGGTGTATATGTGGCTGCTGCACCGCCCACCAGTGTGGTCCAGGTGGTGTATATGTGGCTGCTGCACCGCCCACCAGTGAGTCTGGTCCAGGTGGTGTATATGTGGCTGCTGCACCGCCCACCAGTGAGTCTGGTCCAGGTGGTGTATATGTGGCTGCTGCACCGCCCACCAGTGTGGTCCAGGTGGTGTATATGTGGCTGGGTTAAACAGACAAAGGGTCGGGTAATTATCATATTTTGAGCTTTACTTTTGCTTGAATATCAAAATGGTATACAATACCGACAGGTTGATAGGCAAGACACATACGCAACTTTATTCCGAAATAAAGTTGCCTAAATGTTGCCTTTACTTTTGTTTATTGTTGATATCAGTCATGTTTATGAATCAAGATATATGAACGGGTGAGAACTGACATTCATGAAATGCTGAAATAACCGACAGGAAATAACAACACAGGAATGGAGGAACACTGCAGAAGGCCTACTGGACCATTCAAGGCAGGTCCTTATCAAAACTACCCCTACCCAAAGTTTTCCCACCACATGTATAAGAACATAAGAACATCTACAACTATACTACCTCTACTTGTACTACACCTCACTCAAAGCTTATATATACCCTCTGTGTCCATGTATTGTTTGTATCAGCTTGACAAAGCTCCTGGAAAGTGAAACGTTGCCCTTCTCTACTTTGTATTGGACTGAAGAAGCCATTGTGTAGCGAAACGTTTCCTTAATAAAGATTCCCATATGTTGCATATGTGTCTCAATCTTCAACTTGTCAGTTTTCAAACCATTTATCACAGTAGTGAATGTATATGCCACTGTACATAGGCTTGTGCTACACGGAAAAACCAAAACCTGTATCTGAGAGGTGGATATTAACATCAAGGAAAGGAAGCAAGGAATTAGATTCCCACTGAAGATTGAGACACTTATACAACATTAGAACATAAGAAAAGAGGAACACTGCAGCAGGCCTGTTGGCCCACTTTGTATTGTACAGATAAGAACATAAGAACATAAGAACATAAGAATGTAGGAACACTGCAGAAGGCCTACTGGCCCATACGAGGCAGGTCCTTATCAAAACGACATCTACCTAAAGCTACTCAAGAAACAACTCCCGCACCCCCCAACACCAATCAAACCCAGCCCCTCCCACTCATATATTTGTCCAGTCTCTTCTTAAAGCTACCCAAGGTCCTAGCCTCTATCACCACACTGGGAAGACTGTTCCACGCATCTACAACTCTGTTAGAAAACCAGTACTTACCTATGTCCTTTCTAAATCTAAATTTATCCAACTTAAATCCATTATTCCTGGTTCTTACCTGGTTCGACACCCTCAGTACTTTATTAATGTCTCCACTTATACACTTCAATGATATCTCCCCTCGATGAACATTAAAATGGTATAAAATACCTACAGATTGTTAGGTAAGACACATATGCAACAGTTAGGTATCTTTATTTTGAAACGTTTCGCCTACACAGTAGGCTTCTTCAGTCGAGTACAGAAAAGTCGATAGAAGCAGAAGATACTTGAAGACGATGTAATCAGTCCATCACCCTTAAAGTTTTGAGGTGGTCAGTCCCTCAGTCTGGAGAAGAGCATTGTTCCGTTGTCTGAAACAATATGAAGTTGAAGTGACAGAATCGGGCCTTATATAGTGCCAGGAGGTGAGACGTAGGTTGATTTGGGAGGGCAGGTCCTTCTCAAACCCAGCCGTTCTCAACGGAACAATGCTCTTCTCCAGACTGAGGGACTGACCACCTCAAAACTTTAAGGGTGATGGACTGATTACATCGTCTTCAAGTATCTTCTGCTTCTATCGACTTTTCTGTACTCGACTGAAGAAGCCTACTGTGTAGGCGAAACGTTTCAAAATAAAGATACCTAACTGTTGCATATGTGTCTTACCTAACAATCTGTCGGTATTTTATACCATTTTAATGTTCATTCTGTCAGACACTGCAACACAAGGGTATCTTGGTACAGACCATCTACTTCGACAACCTCTATTAGTGAGAACGGCTGGGTTTGAGAAGGACCTGCCCTCCCAAATCAACCTACGTCTCACCTCCTGGCACTATATAAGGCCCGATTCTGTCACTTCAACTTCATTATTATTCTGTTCAAGATTGATGGACTGAACACATCGTCAGTACAGTCAAGAAGACTCTCTTCGACCCCGCCGGATTGTAGAATTTATATTCTACAAACATCACATCCTTTTCACAATGCTGTCGAATCGTGTGAAAATCAAGCCTGTGAATGGTGCAATAAATGACTCCTCGAAGTTAGCTTTAGCTACTGTCGTTAAGACCCGCCTGCAGGTCAAATTTACGGCAATCCACTCTCTGAAGGACTCCTTCATTGTCGTCTGCACAGACGACACGGAAGCATCAAAACTTATGGACGACTCTTCAATCAGGACCCTACAAACACAACAATTCACTCTATCCCCGTCTCCATTCTTGAAGTCGAAACGTTCGGTCTTTGTGAAAAGACTGGACAATATGGTCACCTCTCTCTCTACTGAAGCACTGAAGACATCTATTGAGGAACAAAACACCTGGGCCTCGGTAGACAGCATCTACAAGATCCCTAACGCCTCATCTATGCTAAAGATTACATTTTCAGACATCTCCATGGCTGCCCAAGCTCTCTCTGACGGTCTGGCCATCTCATATTACCACATTCACCCTAGTCATATAGAACAAGAACGTTTCACATACATCTCCCACTGCTGGACCTGCTACTCCTATAAACACACCACCAAGGACTGCCCCATCAAGAATAAGAAGTTTTGTTCAAAATGTGGGAATGATGGACACGATTTCAGATCCTGCACCATTACTACAGCACCAACTTGTCTAAACTGCAAGGGTAATCATCATACCCTTGCAGCTAAGTGCCCAATCAGGAAAGAAATCATACTGAAGAAAACTAAAGTTCTGAAGAACACCTCCAATTCACCGACACACGCTGCAATAACCAAACCACAAACCGACACCACAGTGAGAAGCGATCAAGCGACTTAGCTCGAGTGGTGACGTGTGCTTACCTAACACATCGACGATCTCGCCTCTCTCGAAATTATCCCGTGTTGAGTAGTGCTTTGAGTAGTGCTTGCTGGACCTTCGTCTTCCTCTCCACCATCAGGATTGGTGCGTCGGTGGTTGCCGACCGAAGGGCAGGAAGCCTCTTGCTGCCTGAATTCTCTTCGCCTGTTGACTGCACGCCATACAGCCAGTCTCGCCACCACTCAGGATATACAGTGCTCCATCAAGCTACAGTTCACCTCCTCAGTGTCCTGCGCCAGGCAAGTACGTGTGTCTACTTACACGTACTTGCCTAGCTGAGTACTCTCACTTTTTGGCCGATTGTCACCTCCAATTACATCTTTTCGTAATTAGACGATGCCTTCGTTGCCTTCCACCTCCCACCCCCCTTCCACTCTCCCCCAACCTCCCACACCTGCCTCTGCTTCTACTAAATCCAATTCCTTCTCGCTAAACCTCAAATTTTCTAATCCTGATGCCACTATCTGTCCGGAAAATTTATTATATCAGATCACTGGTGCACCTCAACTTAAAGTCTTCAAAACCAACTCAGGCTTCAAACTCCTTCTTGACAAACATTCCTACGAAGCGTACACCTCAAGCGATACCAGACAAAAACTTCTCAACGCAGGCTTCACCATTATTTGGACTCCTGAGCACCGTGCCAAAAGCACAGTCATTGCTAAACACGTAGACTACTCTCTCCTGACAGCCTATGACACAGACAAAGAAGACTTAATAAAAGATATCAGTACTAAGAACAAAGTCTCTGTTGACGATATTTACAGACCAGAAAACTCTACCATTCTCAAAATACGCTGTTCTACTCCTGCTGACGCCTCTACACTCTTCAGTCAAGGAATCTTTGCCAAGACCATCCGCATTCCTCCAAACGCTCTCTTCACTCCGAACTTCCACCCAATCACACAATGTCTTAAATGCTACAAATTCGGCCACGACAAAAACACATGCACATCTACACAAGTCTGCTCCAGATGTTCAGCAACTGGCCACTTCTGGAATACTTGCAACCTCCCCCTTAAATGTTCTAACTGCGGCGGGTCACACACTGCAGTTGCAAATTCCTGCCCTTCTAGAAAGCACATTCTCTCCTCCCTCAGAGCAAACCAACCTCCCTCCCTACCCAACCCCTTCCCTGCTCCTCCCTCCCCTTCCTTACCTCCCTCCCCTTCCACACCTCCCTCCCCTACCCCCAATGCCTGGGCCTCCCCACGCACTTGGTCTACCTCTTCTACTCTACACACATCAAACACCAACACACAGACTACAAGCACTTCTCCTTCTACACCCACACTAGACTACAAAACTAACTGTCAACTTGCCACTGCTGCCCACTCTGCGATGGTAATCTCACAAGCTTACCAATCAGACTACTCACATGTCCTTAACCTAATCTTGTCTGCTAACAATCTTCCCTCTTTAATTATCCCTCCTTCCTGCTTCTCTTCCAAGCCTCCTACAACCTCTCACTCCTTCCTCTCTCCCACCCCCCCACTTCCTACTCCCACCAGCTCTCCTCCTCCACTACCTCTCTTCACTACTTCTACACCTCCCACCAACACCCCTACTGCTACTGCTACGACCACCCCTCCCCCCACTTCCTTACCCACTTCATCCCCTTCCAAAGCTTCCACTTCCTCACAGCTTACCAAAACTTCCACTTCCTCTGCATCCACCTTCGCCCACTCCACCACAACCAAAACCTCATCCAGGTCCAACTCCACCTCCTCCAGACAAAATCCACTCAAACCTAAACCTACCCCAACTTCTAACGGACAGACCAAAGAACATAAAAACAGATCCATCTCTTCCTCCCCCTCCAGGAAACGGGTCCGTAGCACCTACAAACACACATCCACTGATGGCACCACTATCACGGGCTTTAATCCAAACTCCTCCCCCGACATTAACTTTGCTAAGACGAAACCATTAAATCACGTTTAAGGCGATTCAGTTCAACGTACGTTCTTACTTTACAATTAGACACCTACTGGCCGAGCTCCTTGAAGCAGAGAGGCCAGATATTGTTTTGCTAAACAGTACCTGCCTCAAAGCCCCTCAATGTATCCGCCATTATGGTTATACTGCACTACAGTCCCCCTATGATCCCCACGATGGGGTTGCCATCCTTGTCAATTCCAACATAAAACATGAATTTCTCCCAATCCCTTTTATTCACCAACACTGTCTTGCGGTCAGAATACACACCCACCTTGGCCCCTTTATCTTTTTCACCACCTATGCTCGCCCAAACACTACTCTCAACATACACGACCTCTCCTTAGTCTTCAACTACACCAACACACCAACTTACCTACTAGCTGACATGAATGCCAAACACACTGCCTTTCATCACACCAGTAACAACCAACTTGGTCACCAATTACTCAACTTCACAAACCATAAACACCTAATTCATCTTGGCCCAGACTTCAATACCTTCTTCAACCACACGGGCCAAGGCAAACCAGACATCATTCTGGCAAACCGAGCCAGCTCTCTATTTCAACATTACATCTCACCTGGCCCTATTACAGGCTCTGATCACATCCCAGTCATCTTACACATCTCCTCCAACCCTATCCTCATTCCAACCACACCTTCATTCTCCTACAAGAACGCTGACTGGGATGCTTTCAAACAACACATAGACAATATTAACCTCACCTATGACTACAACAACAAACCTATCTCTGACATCGATACTCAACTTGATCTCATCCAGGACACCATTACACAAGCAGCCAACATCGCAATACCAAAGAAAACTCACACCACTCGTTATTCCTTCAAACCGTCACTCAGAACAAGAAGACTAATTATCTGCTACCACAACCGCTTCCTCTACAACACACATAGATTTAATCAAGTCCGATTAGATCTCACTTACCTTAGAAACAACATTTTACACAGCCTAGACCAAGACCACAACAATCACTGGTCACGACTAATACAACAAGCGGACAGGCAGCGTGTTAAAAACACTAAAGCCTTCTGGAACTTTATCAAAAAAATCAGAGGCACTACTCCCACCAACAAATTCAAACACATCACCCACAACAACACACACATCTCAGACCCACAGGCTGCTACCAACATCTTCAAACACATCTGGGAGAACATCTTCCACGCTCACCCACCTCACCCTAACGTTATTCAACACATTCAGAACATAGAACACTGGAACACTGCACACACACAAGAAACAACACCAGACAGCCACATACATCTAGACACTCTTACCTCCTCCCAAGAACTCGACACTCCTTTCACCAACACAGACATTAAAACTCTCCTCAGACACCTTCCTCCAAAGGCTCCTGGTGCCTCTGGCCTAAACCATATTATCCTGAAACACCTTCCTGACTCTATCATTACTGCCTACACAAACCTCCTCAATGCCTCCCTTGCCTCTGGATACTTCCCTTCCCTCTTCAAAGCTGCTACTGCTATCCTCCTTCCTAAACCCAATAAAGACCACTCTGACCCTAGAAACTATCGCCCTATCAGCCTCCTCGAAACTTTAGGAAAACTCTTTGAAAAACTCATTAATCATCGCCTTCGCAGATACCTGGAACATAATTCTCTACTTTCAGATGGCCAGTTTGGCTTCAGAACACACAGATCCACACAGGATGCCATTAACATCATTCTCAACTACATCCACATAAACACAAAACAAAGAAACAGGACAGCCCTGGTTGCAAAAGACGTTGAAAAAGCTTTTGACACTGTGTGGCACGAGGGGCTCAAGTACAAACTCTGCACTAACTTCAACCTGCCTCTCAATACTCGTAAACTCCTCTGCAACTTCCTAGACGGCCGTACCATGAGAATCAAATTCCAAGGCTGTTACTCTGACTACTTCACACTAAATGCTGGAGTACCCCAGGGATCTGTCCTTTCCCCTACCCTCTACATTTTATACACTAACGACATTCCAACACCTATATACCACAACTCCATCACACTAGCCTATGCAGACGACATTACACAACTTATCACTCATGCCAATATAGATACACTCACACACAAAACACAAAATGAGGTTGACAGGATAGCCATCTGGGAACAAAAATGGAGGATCAAAACCAATGCAGCAAAATCCAGCATTACGTATTTTAACTACAGGAAACGTGATCCTCCATTACCTGTCGAACTCAGAACAGCTGACACCCGCACTTACTTCCCTATCACACAATCTGTCACTGTCCTTGGCGTTAATCTTGACTACCTTCTTCGTTTACACGGACACATTCACTCAAGGCATGCAATAGCTAGTAAGGCCCTTGCGGGCCTCTACAAGCTGAAACATGCCTCTCAACGCACCAAACTACACCTCTACAAATCCCTAATACGTCCTCTGATAACTTACTCTCCTCTAGCCCTCTCTCTTGCAGCAAAAACAAACTTACTTAAACTGCAGCGTGTCCAGAACAAGGCGCTGCGCTGGGTGCTTGATGTCAGATGGGAGGACTTCGCCACAAGCGAGTCTCTCCATGCCCAGTTAGACGTCCCTGCGCTGAATCTGTACTGGAAGAGGCTCAGTGACAGACAGATAGACAAACTTGAGACACGACATGACTACTGGACCTCTCTCCTTGACGAAGACATTCGCAGACCCACAAACCAACACAACCTTTTCTACTCCTTGCATGATCCTGCTCCTAACCCTACTTACAAATAACCTTGGATCCGCTGACAGGTACCTTCTAAGACAGGTACCATTCTCTGACCCACGTTCGCCTTAGCTTTTTTGGGTTAAGACATGACTCAGTTCTGCACTCCTCTCTAGCTCTAAACGTCGCAAGTCCCTTACTCCCAGCTCACCCCACCGGAGTCCCAACAGAAGAACCGGAATTTCTCTTTTCAATATCTGTCCCACGATCGCCTTTGCTGCTGGGTTAAGCCCTGGCTCTATTTCTACGACTAAGAACACTCCTCTCCAGCACTATTCTTCGTCTGTCCCGTCTTCCCCGCTCATCCCATTTGGGATCTTACCTGAACTTTCGTTCGTTCGTTCGTACTTCAACTTCAACATGTTAGAGAGCAGACATCAGACATCGCTTATCAGTCATCCAGGCACTGCTTACTCACGATGCATTACTCTAACAGAGTAAAGATCAAACCAGCGAGTGGCACAACCAATGAGTCGTCCAAACTAGCACTTGCAGCTGTCGTTAGTGGCAGGCTGCAAGTCAAATGTAATGCGATTTTATCGCTCAAAGAGGCCTTTGTTGTCGTCTGTACAGACGACACAGAGGCTGAGAAACTACTTACCACCACTGCTACTACCACTCTACGAGACCAGGGATTTCTTGTCTTGACTTCCCCAGCACTGAGGGCCAGGAGAACTGTGTTCCTCAAGCGACTCGACAACCTTATCACTGTACAGGCCACTGAAGAAATCAAGTCATCTATCGAAGCAAAGAACCCTTGGGCCAAGGTGGACTTCATTACTAAAATACCTAATGCTTCATCCATGCTGAAGGTCACCTTCAGTGACGTCAACATGGCAGCCAGAGCTCTCGCTGAGGGCCTGGCTATTCACTACTTCCACATCAACCCAGCCTTCATCGAAGCAGAGAAATTCCAACATATCTCACAGTGCTATAATTGTTACTCATACTTACACACCACAAATGATTGTCCTACCAAGGACAAGAAGTTCTGCTCCACCTGTGGCCGTGAGGGTCATGACTTCAAGAATTGCACTACTGCTTCACCACCTAAATGCTTGAACTGCAAGAATGACCACCATACTCTTGCTGCCAGGTGCCCTACCAGAAGAGACATACTCAAGAAACAACAACAACAAAAGAAACCCAACCCACAAGCAACCACATATTCTGCTATCGCCAAGCTTCAAGCAGACACTACCAAGATACTACATGCCACGCAAGCTGCTCCCACCACTTCCCTGCCAGCACCTACTGCCGACTCCACCAAGATTCTTTGTTGCATTATGTATGCTCATGTACAGAATGCAGCTGAGCCTGGTTCCTTCAACACCACCATCAATGAACTTTTCAAACTAAATAATATGCCTGGCCTCACATTCCCTGCATCACCACCTTCCACTGAGATCCTAAAATCTACTGCAAATATTACCAGCATCACCGCTGCTCCACCGCTGTCACAACCTCCACTAGACACAGAGATGGACCAATCAGAGACCTCTGAGACGTCGGCAAAACCCACCAATGAGAGTCCACTACCGCTTTCATCCACTGCTAGAGCAACTGACCAGTCGGAAATCTCGCCTTCACCAGTTCAGCCACCAGCCAAGAAAGCAAAAACACAAGACACTGCGGATGCACCTCACGGTGCCACTGTCACTGACACTGCTGCACCACAACAAGTCCGATATCTGAAGGGTGTATACTTCTACACAACCAAGGAGTATAAGAACACAATGCTGTCTTCAGAAATCCATCATCACCTCCAGGACGGAACAGTCAAGTATACCTACGACCAAACTGCTACATACACCACTGCAGACATGACCAGACTACTCACTGCCAACACCCAACACCTTGTGGAAGTCAAGTACACCTCAAAGAGGAAATTCAGGATGCTTCAGAATAGGGACCTTGAAGACGGTACCCTCGTCTAGCACGACTATCCATGACCACTCACCCAGCACTTTGCTGTCCGCTAAAGCTGGGGTGTGGCTCCAATCAACCCTGTAACTGCTGCCTCTGCCCGACTGCGCTTCTCTTTGGGGAAGTCAGCGCAAGATAGAAGAAGACGACATCCTCCAACCGGAGGGCCAAGAAAGAAGAAAGATGATTATCGTCACCCCCCACCCGGGGGGCCACTGCCGGGTCACCATCTGGAGAAGACCTGGGCCAGAAGGACCTGCGAATCAACATGAATGAAAATGAACACCAACACACGACACTCCACACAGGAGAGCACAGCGCTAGCACGATCGACACCATGCATTGCCCTTCTAGGGCATGGTTGGTGCCAGAGCCCGAGTATGTACCTTACAAGATGAGGGGGGTACTTGTGCCTCCTCCCATGGGAGACTTAGGTCTCAGACACTCCCTAGACAGGGAGCCAGTGCCGGGCCACCACTTGGAAGGGCCCGGGCCGGGAAAATACCGGCGAATCTTTAACAACAACAACTGTTTCATACAATGGAACAATGCTCTTCTCCAGACTGAGGGACTGACCACCTCAAAACTTTAAGGGTGATGGACTGATTACATCGTCTTCAAGTATCTTCTGCTTCTATCAACTTTTCTGTACTTGACTGAACTGAGCAGCATAATCTAAAAGCCTACTGTGTAGGCGAAACGTTTCATAATAAAGATACCTAACTGTTGCATATGTGTCTTACACTCTCTGCTTTCTATTGGTAAGCCATGCCTCAATCCATGCTAGAACTTTACCTCCTATACCATGAGCTGCCACTTTTCTTAAGAGTCTCTTGTGAGGTACTCTGTCGAAGGCTTTACTAAAATCCAAATAAACAATATCATATTCCTTATCACTGTCAACTGCCTCAAATGTTCTATTGAAGAACGTCAGTAAGTTTGTCAGGCAGGAACGACCTCTCGTGAATCCATGCTGAGATTCATTTATCAAGTTATGCTCTTCAAGGTGACTTCTGATAATGTCAGCTATAATTGATTCTAATAACTTGCCCACTATAGATGTCAGGCTTATAGGACGGTAATTTGACGGAGTGGACTTATCCCCTGATTTGAATATAGGAACCACATTAGCCATCTTCCACATCTCTGGCACAACACTGGTAAGGATGGACGCATTGAATACACTCGTTAATGGCTGACTAAGCTCCATCTTGCATTCCTTAAGTACCCTTGAAAACAACTCATCGGGTCCCGGGGACTTATTTTGTTTCAGTTTGTCTATCTGTTTAATAACCATGTCCCTCGTGACAGTAATATTAGTTAACTTGAATTCATCAGGAACTAAATAATTGTTAATTACTGGAATCTCATTTACATCTTCCTGTGTAAAAACTGACAAAAAATAGTCATTAAATAAGGAACACATTTCCAGTTCATTATCCGTCAGCTGTCCATTCCCAGATTTCAGAGGTCCTACTTTTTCCTTCACCTTCGTCCTATACACTTGAAAGAACCCCTTTGGATTAGTCTTTGATTCATTAGCAACTCTAATTTCATAGTCACGTTTAGCCTTTCTAATCGCTTTTTTTACTTCGCTTTTAAGCTGAACATATTGGTCAGTAAGGTTAACCTCTCCTCTTCTGATGCGCCTATAAATTCCCCTTTTCTCCCCTAATAGATGCTTTAGCCTCCTGTTAACCCATTTGGGATCGTTATTATTAGACCTAATTTCTCTCTGGGGAATGTATATACTCTGGGCAGATCCCTTCATATTCATAAGTATGATTATCGTCAATAAAATCATTAGCTAGATAACCCCAATCAAGATTAGACAGATGTTCCCTAAGTCCATTATAATCGGCAGAACGAAAATCGGGGATTTTTACTGTATTATCATTATTCTTGCATTCCCAATTAATGCTAAAGGTGATGGATTTGTGATCACTTGCGCCAAGCTCTTCAGTGATCTCCAGATTATTCACGAGTGTTTCCTTATTTGACAAGACTAGGTCTAGCAAATTATTACCCCTGGTAGGTTCAGTTACACTCTGTTTCAGAAAACAGTCCTGAACTGTTTCCATGAAGTCACTGGACTCTAGATTACCTGTCAAAGAATTCCAGTCAATTTGGCTAAAGTTAAAGTCCCCTACTATGACTACGTTACTGTGTACAGAAGCCCTAACAATTTCGTCCCAAAGAAGTCTCCCTCTATCGTGATCCAAGCCTGGAGGTCGGTATATTACACCTAGAATTAGTTTTTCTTGACCCTCCACGAACTCTACCCAAACAGACTCTGTTACTGCTCCATCTATTTTTATACCTGTTTTTATGCAACAATTAATATTTTCTCTAGCATACAATGCAACTCCTCCCCCCTTCCCTTTACATCTATCCACATTGAATAACTTAAATCCCTGAATATTACACTCAGCAGTCATATCCCGACTCTTTAAATCATACCACATTTCAGTTAATGCAATGATATCAAAGTTCCCAGCACATGCTACCAAACGTTGTTCATTCAATTTTATTTCTTGCACTTCGACTGTTAGCATAAAATACCATCATATGTTTTTTCTTCTGCACATTTTTCCTATTCATCTTTGTTTTTACACAATTTCTGAAATTATCATTACCCAGAGTTACTCCATGACAGTTACTATTAAGATTCTTAATATCAGAGCATAAGTCAATATATCCATACTCATTATTAATCATTTCTAAACCCATACCTCTAACTAATCCTAGTTTAAAGTCCTAACAACCCCCTCAACTGAGTTAGCAAGAAAACCCACACCTGCCCTGGATAAGTGAACCCCATCCCTGGCATACATGTCATTTCGGCCATAGAAGTTGTCCCAGTTGTCAATGAATGGTACTGCATTATCCTTACAGTGTTTATCCAGCCAACAATTAATACCAATTGCTCTGGACAACCATTCATTACCAACACCTCTTCTTGGCAAAATGCCACATATAACAGGGCGCCCCCCCTTCTTCCTAATCATGTCTATAGCTGTCCTGAACTTTCTAACTAAATCCTCACTTCTACGCTTGCCTACATCATTGCCTCCAGCACTGAGGCAAATAATAGGATTGATCCCATTACCGTTCATGATGTTGTCAAGCCGGCTAACAATGTCCTCCATCCCAGCCCCAGGAAAGCATACCCTTTGTCTCCTACTCCTGTCCTTCAAGCAGAATGCCCTATCCATGTATCTAACCTGGCTATCCCCAACAACAACAATATTCTTACCTTCCTTGTTGTCGTTCGTCGTGACGATCCCAGATGAAGCCATTCAGTGCCTAGAGTCTTCAGGACAAAGAACAAAGATGTCATCTACATACACAACTTTCCTTGTATGAGTGAATATCAAAATGGTATACAATACCGACAGGTTGGTAGGTAAGACACATAGGTAACAGTTAGGTAACTTTATTCAGAAACGTTTTACCTACACAGTAGGCTTCTTCAGTTCTTCAGTAGAGTACAGAAATTAGGCAGGAGTAGTAGAGATGTGTAGACTATGTAATCAGTCCATCACCCTTGAAGTCGTAGATTTGAGGTTGTCAGTCCCTCAGCCTGGAGATGTTCTGTTCCATAGTCTGGAACTATCTGTTGCCTATGTGTCTTACCTACCTTTCTTTGTATGAATCTTAGTCCTGGCTTCGTCTCTGTAGATGCCTTCCTTTCCCATTACATTGTAAAATGCTCCACACTTCAGAACACCCCTGACTTAACCTGTTTCTTTTTTCCTCCTTCTCCTTTTCTCTTTCTCCTTTGGGTTTTCTTTCTTCTGCCTTGGGTATTTGGTCCATTATTATTTCCCCCACTTCCTCTGTGTTTTTGTTCCTGCCTTTTGTGGGCCCCTAGCTCCCTTGTGGGCCCCTAGCTCCCTTGTGGGCCCCTAGCTCCCTTGTGGGCCCCTAGCTCCCTTGCAGTGCTCCTCTTTCTTAGTATTTGACTCGCTCCACTATACTACTACTACCTCTACGACTACCTCTCTTCCTCTTTTCCTACTACCTCTCTTGTCCCGTCCCTGTCTGTTGGCCTATGTATACTACCTTTCCCTCTGCTTTCTGTTAACGTTCGTTCGTTCGTGCTTTCTGTTAGTGAGACTTTGTAAATGGTCGAAGTCGGACTGAAACGTCGTCGTGAGCTCCTCTCTCCTGTGTGCGGGTTATTTGTGTATTGCTCCAGTCACGGTATTGTGCCTTTTTGTTATTTATTGATATCCATTTTAACCATGCCTTGTTACCAATTCTTGTGGAGTAAAGCCTATAGGGCCAGGAGTCTTACCAAATAATATGGTAAACATTAGTATTACATCCATAATGACCATTATGATTATTTTTTCCAATTAATTGGAAAGTAGGCATAATTTTTTCTGCTTTGCTCTCATTCTGGTTAGAGTCTGAGTTAAATATCCAAATTAGGTTCTATTGAAAAAATTAATGCAATCATGAAACAACAGTTATTAATGGTAAGTCTTAATTTCATCTGAACTTAACCCACTTATTTCCTTTCCTAACTTCATTTCATCCTCAGTAGGATAATAAAATTGGCACCATTTATTTCTTTGTCACCATTAAAAATTACCGAATATTCAGTAGAACCAAAACGGTGAACCTGGCATTCTTTTTTCAGATCATTGATATAATATCATGCCTGATGGAATGTATAAATCGAAGAGGCCTCCTGGATGTCAACAATGGCAGGCAAAAAATTAAAAAGTTCAGCTAATGCGAAAAATGGCTGAGTCTATGGTTCAGTATCTCAGTGTTATCTTACTGATAACACTGATGTCGATTCTGACTCCGACAATTATAATATAAGCGAGAGTAATGAAGGGAATAAGAGTCTGCGAGAGTTAGCATCGATGTGTGACGTTTCTTCTTCGAAAATTCCATTTCCAGACTATTCCAGGATTGAAATCATCAAAAGAGGTAGTTATGTTTATCAGAACAAGGATGGCCCTTTTCGTGATACAAAGAGAAAAAATGCAAAAGGCGATGAGCGTCAGCTTTCTAAAGAATGGTTCTACAAACAGATGCAGAATTGTGAGAAAGTTTTGCGATCATGGATGGTATACTCGCCAGTCAGTGGGAAATTATACTGTTACTGCTGTAGATTGTTTACCTCTAGTGTTACAAGTATAACATCAAAGTTTGTGACTGGGTATCAAATATGGTGGAAGCTGAACCCAAAAGTACACAATCATGAAACTTCTGATGAACACCTACGTTGCCTCGAGAATTGGAAAACCATGGCAACCGGTTTAAGGGTGAACAAAACCATTCATGCAGAAATAATTGTTTCAATGAAAATCCAGAAGAAAAGGTGGAAGGAAATATTGTACAGGCTGCTCGAGATTACACTGTTTCTGGCTAAACAGAACTTAGCATTTCGCGGACACAGGGAGGACGAATTCTCATCAAATAGAGGAAACTTCTTGAGATGGTTGAATTAATAGCTAAGTATGATCCTCTGATAAAAGAGCACCTAATGAGACTGAAGTGCAGCTCAAGTGAACACAGGTCATCAGTTTCGTATCTCTCGCCATCAACTCAAAATGAGTTTTTAAGTGTTCTGGCAAATCGAGTCAAAGAGAAACTCGTTACTGATATCAAAAGAGCTGTATACTACAGCGTTATGTTTGACAGTACACCAGATGTGACACACACTGACCAAATGTCAGAAGTTATCAGGTACTGGCAAATGGAGGATGGAAGAGTTCAAGTGAAGGAAGTTTTTCTTGTTTTTTTTCCTTTGAATGGCAAAAAAGCTGCTGATATCAGTTCTGATATCCTGAGAAAGCTGGAAAGTGATGGACTGGACTTCATGCTGTGCCTTGCTCAGGGATATGACAATGCTGCCACCATGGCTGGGGTCCATGGAGGTGTACAAGCCATTCTTAAAGAAAAGAACAAGAAGGCAATTTTCAGTGGTTGTGTGGACCATTCATTGAACTTGTGTGGTCAGCATTCTTTTGCCGAGAATTCATCATGTGTAAAATTTGTTGGTAGTCTTGAGTCAGCGTATACATTCTTTGCCTCCTCCACCCATCGATGGGATGTATTAATGGACCATACTGTAGTCTCTTTGGAAAGATTATCAACAAGATGGAGTTCTCATTACAATGCAGTGAAACCAGTAGCTGAATCTTTCGAGAAATTTGTGGCAGTGATTGAAGCTCTTTGCGATCCACGGGAATATTTGGATACAAGAGGAGCAGCACAAGGTCTTCTCCCTGCTTCATTCATTCATTAGGGATTTGCCGATACTTCCGGTCCGGGTCTTCTCCAGATGGTGACCCGGCGGTGGCCCCCGGGTGGGGGGTGTCGTTCATCTTCTTTCTTCTGTCTTCTTTCTTGGGCTCTCCGGGTGGAGGGTTTCTCCCTGTTGTGTGTGATTTCACATTTGTGTGTTATCTGTATTTCTGGTGTGACATACTTCGGGAGGTTCAGCTTGACAGCAGTACTTGCAGACTAAGAATTTAACTCTTGACAAAGTGGTGGTGACGTTAGACGCACTACGATTATTTTTGAATGAAGGGCGAGATTGCATAGTGGAAAGTTTAATACAACAGCACTTTCGAAATGTGAGAAGTATGGATTTCCAACAGAGAGAAGAATCAGGTTAAAGAAAAGGATGGAAGGGGAGCAGGCAAGAGATTCCGGACTCACTCTACAGGAAGAAAACAAGATGGCGATGTTGGAGTGCATTGATCGTTTTCATAATGAACTCGAGATACGATCAAAAGCAATAAAGGACGTGGCAGCCATGTTTGTGGTCATTCAAAGAATCTTGTACAAGCTACTGAAGAAGAATTGAAGGTGATGGCTTGAAGACTCACAGTCTTCTATAATGAAATATACAAGAATGAGCTCATGCTTGAAATACCAAGACTAAGGAGACACCTGCAAGCTGCTGATGTTGATCTTGAAAAAGTTAAGCACTGGACTGCACTGGATGTACTAACATTCATAGTTGAATGGTATTTCATTGAATTTCTTCCAACTCTGACACTGCTTGAGGTTGTTCCTTACTATACGTGTTTCTGTGGCTTCTTGTGAAAGGAGTTTCTCCAATTTGAAGCTGATTAAAAACTATTTACGGTCCAAAAAGAGTCGAACCAGAATCTCTGACATAGCAATGTTATCCATATAAAATGGGTCAGTTGACAGCATTGATTTTGATCAAGTGATAGATGATTTTGCAGGATTGAAGGCAAGGAAATGTAAGATCTGATTCACTGAGATGTTACCTGTACTCAAGGTCAAATCGGAACTAGTGTTTCTTTGATATTACAATGTTTTTCTTTATTTTCTATTTTTTTTTTTTTTGGCATTGTTGAAGAATAATAAATGTAGGATGTGTTAGCTGTACTCAAAGTGATATTTGAGTTTATGTTTCCTCAGTATTGCTACGATTATTTATTTTATCATTAATAAAGTCACTGGTCATGCAGTAGTGACGTAACTGGAGTTTACTCCCCCCATCCCCCCGCCCTTGGATTTCATGGAGGTAACACCAAAGACGCCGCCCTGGGGGACACCAACCCTAGCAACGCCTCTGCTAATGTCACTAATATTTGGAACGCTGATTCTAAATGTAATATCGCTTTTTCTCAATAACGTAATTTTAATTAAAAGGTAAATATTTTAAGTTTTTATTTCTCGCCTGTAATCTTTATTGACTTCCTCGCAATGGATGCGTATGAGGAGCGTAATAAATCTGTCTAAATAACTGGTCTCAAAATAACAATTTTTGTATATACACACACGCTGCCACACACAAAAACATACATACACATACACATCACATGCACGCACACACACACACACACATCTGAAACAGCACAGAGACAAAGATATTACAGAAGTAGCATCGGCAATGGCTACATCGAACACAGACAACAGGTCCGAAGGAAGCATGGAAACTAAACTGTATGCAGAGGTCCTGTCAAACCCACATGGGGCCAAAACAAAGACAGGGAGCACTCTAGGACAGAAAGAGAGGTTGGAAGACATTGATGGAACTAGGACATGTGCAAGGACCTTACCAGATACCTGTGGGGGCCAGGAGCAAGTGAGCAGGAAGGATAAACCAAGAAGCATAGGGGCCATAACGAGGGAAGGGACTGAAGGAAGGAACACTCCACGGGAAGGAACTAAAACACATCAGAGGATGCAATGGGAGTCACAGTGGGAGGTGGAAAGGGAGAGATCCGTGTTTGTCTATGGGCTAGACGAAGCTGAAGGGGAAACTTATGATGAAAGAAAGCAGGAGGAGAAAAAAGCGATTGAAGACATCATGAAGGTGATAGGCGAGGGGGACATGACCCAGGTGGCAAATTTTCGGAGAATTGGGTGGTTCACAAAGAAAAGGAATCGGCCTCTCAAAGTAATTTTCAAGGCAGAATCAACCCGAACCATGATCCTGCAGGAGAAAGCACGGCTGAGAGGCAAGCAGGAGTTCCGGAGTGTGTACCTCGACCGAGACAGAACACAGGACGAAAGGAAGACAATGAAAGAGAGAGTTCAAAAACGAAAGGAGAAATGGGAGGAAATGAAAAAGGAGAGCAGAATAACCCAGGATCAAATGGAAGGACAAGCGCACCCCCCAGAAACACCTGCAGAAGGACTCCAGCCACGACACCCCCAAGGCAACTGAACATTCCAAACCAACCATCACACACCGATCCCTCTGTTTCCACCCCCCGCACCACAGTTACAGTATTAGAACAGAAGTTGAAGGTTTGGTACACAAATGCAGATGGATTAACGAATAAACATGAGGAATGGCAAGAAAGAATCAATGAGAAGTCCCCAGACATCATAGCAGTTACAGAAACAAAACTCATGGAGACAATAACAGATGCAATCTTCCCACAAGGATACCAGATCATGAGGAAAGATAGAAGGGGTAGGGGGGGAGGTGGGGTTGCTCTGCTCGTAAAAAACAGATGGAAATTCGAGAAAATGGAAGGAATAGATGAGACAGGAGAAAGAGACTACATAGCAGGTACACTTCAGTCTGGGGAACACAAAGTGGTCATTGCAGTGATGTATAATCCACCACAGAACTGCAGGAGGCCAAGAGAGGAATATGAAGAGAGCAACAGAGCAATGGTGGACACACTTGCTGAGGTGGCAAGAAGAGCTCACTCCAGCAGAGCAAAGTTGCTGGTTATGGGGGATTTCAACCACAGGGAGATTGACTGGGAAAACCTGGAGCCACATGGGGGTCCCGAAACATGGAGAGCCAGGATGTTGGACGTGGTGCTGGAAAATCTCATGCACCAACATGTTAAGGACACTACCAGAGTGAGAGGGGAGGATGAACCAGCAAGATTGGACCTTGTGTTCACCCTGGGCAGCTCAGACATTGAGGATATCAAGTATGAGAGTCCCCTAGGAGCTAGCGACCACGTGGTTCTGTGCTTTGAATACATAGTAGAGCTGCAAGTGGAGAGAATAACAGGAGTAGAATGGGAAAAGCCTGACTATAAAAGAGGGGACTACATAGGGTTGAAGAACTTCATGCGGGAGGTCCAGTGGGACAGAGAACTGGCAGGAAAGCCAGTAAATGAAATGATGGAATATGTAGCAACAAAATGCAAGGAGGCAGTGGAAAGGTTCATTCCCAAGGGCAACAGTAACAACGGGAAGACCAGAACAAGCCCCTGGTTTACCCGACGGTGTAAGGAGGCAAAAACAAAGTGCAATAGAGAATGGAAAAAGTACAGAAGGCAGAGAACACACGAAAATAGGGAGATCAGTCGCAGAGCCAGGAATGAGTACGCACAGGTAAGGAGGGAGGCCCAGCGACAGTATGAAAATGACATAGCATCGAGAATCAAGACTGACCCGAAACTGTTGTATAGCCACATCAGGAGGAAGACAACAGTCAAAGACCAGGTGATCAGATTAAGGACAGAAGGTGGAGAACTCACAAGAAATGATCAGGAGGTATGTGAGGAGCTGAACAGGAGATTTAAGGAAGTTTTTACAGTAGAGACAGGAAGGGCTGTGGGAAGACAGCACAGAAGGGAACATCAAGAGGGAATATACCAACAAGTGTTGGATGACATACGAACAACTGAGGAGGAGGTGAAGAAGCTCTTAAGTGACCTTGACACCTCAAAGGCGATGGGACCGGACAACATCTCCCCATGGGTCCTTAGAGAAGGAGCAGAGATGCTGTGTGTGCCTCTAACCACAATCTTCAACACATCCCTTGAAACTGGGCAACTACCTGAGAAATGGAAGACAGCTAATGTAGTCCCCATATTTAAGAAAGGAAACAGAAACGAGGCACTAAACTACAGACCTGTGTCTCTGACATGTATTGTGTGCAAAGTCATGGAGAAGATTATCAGGAGGAGAGTGGTCGAACACCTGGAAAGGAACAAGATTATAAATGAAAACCAGCATGGGTTCATGGAAGGCAAATCTTGTATCACAAACCTCCTGGAGTTTTATGACAAGGTAACAGAAGTAAGACACGAGAGAGAGGGTTGGGTAGATTGCGTTTTCCTAGACTGCAGGAAGGCCTTTGACACAGTTCCCCACAAGAGATTAGTGCAGAAGCTGGAGGATCAGGCACACATAAAAGGAAGGGCACTGCAATGGATAAGGGAATACCTGACAGGGAGGCAGCAACGAGTCATGGTACGTGAAGAGGTATCACAGTGGGCGCCTGTTACGAGCGGGGTCCCACAGGGGTCAGTTCTAGGACCAGTGCTATTTTTGATATATGTGAACGACATGATGGAAGGAATAGACTCTGAAGTGTCCCTGTTCGCAGATGACGTGAAGTTGATGAGAAGAATTAAATCGGACGAGGATGAGGCAGGACTGCAAAGAGACCTGGAGAGGCTGGACATGTGGTCCAGTAACTGGCTCCTCGAATTCAATCCAGCCAAATGCAAAGTCATGAAGATTGGGGAGGGGCAAAGAAGACCGCAGACAGAATATAGGCTAGGTGGACAAAGACTACAGACCTCACTCAGGGAGAAAGACCTTGGGGTGACCATAACACCGAGTACATCACCGGAGGCACACATCAACCAAATAACCGCTGCAGCATACGGGCGCCTGGCAAACCTGAGAATAGCGTTCCGATACCTCAATAAGGAATCGTTCAAGACACTGTACACTGTGTATGTTAGGCCCATACTGGAGTATGCAGCACCAGTCTGGAACCCACACCTGGTCAAGCACGTCAAGAAGTTAGAGAAAGTACAAAGGTTTGCAACAAGGCTAGTCCCAGAGCTCAAGGGAATGTCGTACGAGGAAAGGTTAAGGGAAATCGGACTGACGACACTGGAGGACAGAAGGGTCAGGGGAGACATGATAACGACATACAAGATACTGCGGGGAATAGACAAGGTGGACAGAGATAGGATGTTCCAGAGAGGGGACACAGGGACAAGGGGTCACAACTGGAAGCTGAAGACTCAGACGAGTCACAGGGACGTTAGGAAGTATTTCTTCAGTCATAGAGTTGTCAGCAAGTGGAATAGCCTAGCAAGTGAAGTAGTGGAGGCAGGAACCATACATAGTTTTAAGAAGAGGTATGACAAAGCTCAGGAAGCAGAGAGAGAGAGGATCCAGTAGCGATCAGTGAAGAGGCGGGGCCAGGAGCTGAGTCTCGACCCCTGCAACCACAATTAGGTGAGTACAATTAGGTGAGTACACACACACACACACACACACACACACACACACACACACACACACACAGGCGCAAACACGCAAACACACGCAAGCACACACAAATATACACGCACACACAAACGCTGGCACACAAAAATGTACGCACATGCGCACACACACACACACACACACACAGGCGCAAACACGCAAACACACGCAAGCACACACAAATATGCACGCACACACAAACGCTGGCACACAAAAATGTACGCACATGCGCACACACACACACACACACGCGCGCGCGCACACACACACACACACACACACACACACACACACACACACGCGCACACACACACACACACACACCTAATAGCGGCCAACGAAGAGGCGGGGCCAGCAGCTGTAACTCAACCCCTGCAACCACAATCTTTATATTATCAAGTACTGTAATATATTAATCGTAGTATATTTTACACCATTAATGTTATGGAACACTAAATTATATTTAAGTTAATGACAATTTTTAGGGTCTTAATATACCAGGTGATATTACCTAACTGTACTGAGTCCTGACACACCATTGTGCACTATTTAGTAATTTAATAAATGCTAATTATATTAAATCTCAATGTTTGAAACTTGCTTAAAAGGTGAATGTGAGCGAAAAGTTCAACAGATAGGAGTAGCAAGCGAGTATATGGTGACGATAGTTTGATTGCCAGTCTGCTTGTTAAGGTAAAGTCAGTCTATCTCCCGCTATCACCCCCCCTTTTCTCCACCCGGAAAGGTGACGTGTGGGGTACCGACCAAATGATAATCACTTGACTCACAGCTCCCAACACAACTAAGTAAAAGCCTCTGCTCCTGTTTTTAATGGATATATTGGTTTAAGCTTCACTTTTAACCAATTCTAAGACGTAGTTCATTCTGCCTTGATTTCCAGGTTTTGCATTTCAGTCTTCACCAGTCTTTTAAATGCTTTACTTATGGAGAGTGATTTCTTAAGCGGTGTTTAACTTTTGTCTCTTTCTAGCCTGGAATGTCAGCTCGGGTCATCTGGCAACCAAAGAAACAGTGTTGAAGGAGACGAACTTCACACGAGCTGTTGGACGTCACTTTTTATCTACGTACCTGATAAGTGTAGTCAACCCCAGGCAACTACCCCTCATCTTTGCAGTGGTGGAAGACCTGCGTTCCTATCATCTTGACGGACTATTCAAGGCTAGAGACTCTGTGACGAACTAGTCGTTGAGATGTCAGATGTGACCCACCCACCCACATCAGCAACGGCTACCATTTCTACAATACGCGGTGTCAACATCAACCAGACACCCCAGTCTAACTGTACATATTAGCGTTGAATTCAGATATTTTTATTTTTCATTTTTCTTTCAAGTAGGAGAAAAGTTCATATTTAAATGTTTTATATTTTCAATTTTAACAATAAAATGCTTATCTTTGTATATTATTATTCTTTTTCTATTCTTTAATTTTCTTAAGGAGGAGCGAGCCTTGGTAAGACCTACTTAAGATCTTACAGGGTTGAGTAAGTCTTCACACTGAATTGATTCATTTTGTCACAAACGAAAATCTTAGAGATTCTGGTGTAAAGCAGCAGAGGAAGAATATCTTTACCACTTAAGTATTTGAGGAGTGGCATGACCTCCTGGATGGTGTGAGTGGCATGACCTCCTGGATGGTGTGAGTGGCATGACCTCCTGGATGGTGTGAGTGGCATGACCTCAAGGATGGTGTGAGTGGCATGACCTCAAGGATGGTGTGAGTGGCATGACCTCAAGGATGGTGTGAGTGGCATGACCTCCTGGATGGTGTGAGTGGCATGACCTCCTGGATGGTGTGAGTGGCATGACCTCAAGGATGGTGCGAGTGGCATGACCTCAAGGATGGTGTGAGTGGCATGACCTCAAGGATGGTGTGAGTGGCATGACCTCCTGGATGGTGTGAGTGGCATGACCTCAAGGATGGTGTGAGTGGCATGACCTAAAGGATGGTATGAGTGGCATGACCTCAAGGATGCTGAAGGTGGCATGACCCTCAGGATGTTGTGCGTGGCATGACCCAAAGGATGTTGTGAGTGGCATGACCTCCAGGATGCGGAAGGTGGCATGACCCTCAGGATGTTGTGCGTGGTATGACCTCTTGGATGCTGTGAGTTGCTTGACCTCAAGGATGTTGTGAGTGGCATGACCTCCAGGATGCGGAAGGTGGCATGACCCTCAGGATGTTGTGCATGGCATGACCTCAAGGATGGTGTGAGTGGCATGACCTCAAGGATGGTGTGAGTGGCATGACCTCAAGGATGGTGTGAGTGGCATGACCTAAAGGATGGTGTGAGTGGCATGACCTCCAGGATGCTGAAGGTGGCATGACCCTCAGTATGTTGTGCGTGGTATGACCTCTTGGATGCTGTGAGTTGCTTGACCTCAAGGATGTTGTGAGTGGCATGACCTCCAGGATGCTGAAGGTGGCATGACCCTCAGGATGTTGTGCATGGCATGACCTCAAGGATGGTGTGAGTGGCATGACCTCCAGGATGCTGAAGGTGGCATGACCCTCAGGATGTTGTGTGTGGCATGACCTCAAGGATGGTGTGAGTGGCATGACCTCCAGGATGCTGAAGGTGGCATGACCCTCAGGATGTTGTGCATGGCATGACCTCAAGGATGGTGTGAGTGGCATGACCTCCAGGATGCTGAAGGTGGCATGACCCTCAGGATGTTGTGCGTGGTATGACCTCTTGGATGCTGTGAGTTGCTTGACCTCAAGGATGTTGCGAGTGGCATGACCTCCAGGATGCGGAAGGTGGCATGACCCCTCAGGATGTTGTGTGTGGCATGACCAAAGTTATAATAAGGTTCACAGATAAACTACATGATAATGTGAGGTGATGTTGAGGTGAATGTGTAAGTAAAGCAACAGGTGACTTACACAGGTAAGTAGTGAACTACAGTTTTAGGTACCATCAAAATAATACACAATAACATATTGTAGGTGTAAGAGTGAACTGCAACTGAAAGTGTATTGTGGCATACAAGTGAAGGTTCAGTGCGTAGCCACACGGACCATCAAGGTTCAGAGCGTAGCCACACCGACCATCAAGGTTCAGTGCGTAGCCAAACGGACCATCAAGGTTCAGTGCGTAGCCACACGGACCATCAAGGTTCAGTGCGTAGCCACACGGACCATCAAGGTTCAGTGTGTAGCCACACGGACCATCAAGGTTCAGTGCGTAGCCACACGGACCATCAAGGTTCAGTGTGTAGCCACACGGACCATCAAGGTTCAGTGTGTAGCCACACGGACCATCAAGGTTCAGTGTGTAGCCACACGGACCATCAAGGCTCAGTGTGTAGCCACACGGACCATCAAGGTTCAGTGCGTAGCCAAACGGACCATCAAGGTTCAGTGCGTAGCCACACGGACCATCAAGGTTCAGTGTGTAGCCACACGGACCATCAAGGTTCAGTGCGTAGCCACACGGACCATCAAGGTTCAGTGCGTAGCCACACGGACCATCAAGGTTCAGTGTGTAGCCACACGGACCATCAAGGTTCAGTGCAGTGCATAGCCACACGGACCATCAAGGTTCAGTGCGTAGCCACACGGACCATCAAGGTTCAGTGCGTAGCCACACGGACCATCAAGGCTCAGTGCGTAGCCACACGGATCATCAAGGTTCAGTGCGTAGCCACACGGACCATCAAGGTTCAGTGCGTAGCCACACGGACCATCAAGGTTCAGTACGTAGCCACACGGATCATCAAGGTTCAGTGCGTAGCCACACGGACCATCAAGGTTCAGTGCGTAGCCACACGGATCATCAAGGTTCAGTACGTAGCCACACGGATCATCAAGGTTCAGTGCGTAGCCACACGGACCATCAAGGTTCAGTGCATAGCCACACGGACCATCAAGAATTCTTGTTTACAGATCAATCATTTGTTCTAATTTTACACTGATTTCTAGTAAAAGTTAACAGCATAATCCATATTAGACATTAAGGGGTTGAGAATGTGCAGTATAAAACTGAAGTTATTGAGCTTAGCACCTAAGTTTATACAGGGAAAGCAAACAGCATATTTATAATTTGGAGAGCAGCTTCTGAGTACCATTTATGGCACGGTTTCTTAGTCTAGTTTATCCATGTTGGATATTTTGTTTAATTTCTACGTGCAGAATGGAGGACAAATCATTAATTCTGTAATAATGTTGGTAGAATACCGAGAATGTTAGGTAAAAGGACACATGTGCAACTAAGCAGACGTATTATTGCTTTGTTAAATTTATACAAATAACTGAAGGACACAGAGGTTATTTACAGTATATGTAACAAAATAATGTGAAAAGGCAATAGCAGGTCCATGGTATTGGTGGTGGTGTTAGTAGTACTAATAGTAACAGTAGTAATAGCAGGTGTAAGTCTTCGTTGCTATGTGATGGAGTCAAATGTTCTAAGGAGAACTCCTGCTAATATTTCAGAGATGATGAAGCTGCCTTTATTCTGTTTAATAGTGTTTCAAATGACGATTAAATCGAAAATAACTTGAGTCATCTTTAATAATAGGACGAGTTCCCTTTAAAAAATTAACATTACACAGTAACCAAGAGTTACCTCTACCTCTTCTACTACTACTACTACGACTGGTACTACTACTACTTCTACTAATACTACCAGCACCATCACCACTACCTCCACCACCACAACTACCACGACCAGCAACATGTGTCCTTTTACTAATCACAAAATCAATTTGTAATCTTTTACTTATTGAAATTCACGAGGCTGAACGTTTGCTCGTACATGAAAGTGTTGACAAATAAGTATGTGTAAATAAGAACCTTTAATAAACTTTGAGAGAAACGTGTTAGTCATTCTAAATGGCTTGTAGTTAGTTAAGTGTTCTGAAGTCAGAAAAGTGAATGTTGAATAATTAAGTACAACATCAGGTCTCAGTAACATTGTGCACTTTTGTTATGAGTATGTAAACAAGGCGATGCAGAGTGCAGTTGACAAGAATTTTTACAGAACAAACTTTTCACGTTACAACGGATCTATCAGTCTTTGTACTCCTTGATGTGTGAAAATTTGTTCTATACTTACACTCATTTAGCAAAATATCATACAATGAAAGGAAAAACTGGATTTAAACTCCATCATTTGAGGGGGACGTTGAGAGCTGTGAACCCCAAACACAGCATTTCCTCAGAGAGGAACTTAACTTGACAAATGCGGCAACCCCATGAAGCACTACCCATATATGATATTAGAACACAAGTGTTCTAATATATTATATACAAATGGATGCAATTACAGGGGAGGACACACAGAAATCTGCGCCCAGTAAATACATCCGCCCGGGAAGACTAGAAACATAGTCCAGCCAGAAGAGAAGAACTCCTCTACCTACACCACAATGAGGAGGCCACTTACTGTTTATTTTAATCGTCTACTTAAATGTCATAGATTTTTGTGTTCTAATTTGAGTTTCCGTGTATTTTCTTTCATGTTAAAGTGTGACGTCTGTGTATTTCTGTGTGTATCTTCCTTATCCATTAATTTCTGGTATTACTGTGTTAAACATTGTGATCTTCCCATCATCGGTGTTATTATGTATAAGCATTAATATTTATATCTCTGTTACTGTTATGCATAACAGGGTTATCGTTGTATCCTTAATATTACTATATATAAAATAGTGATATTTGATACACAAATAACCCGCACATAGAAGAGAGGAGCTTACGACGACGTTTCGGTCCGACTTGGACCATTTACAAAGTCACACTAACGAGAAGTAGAGCAGGACGGGTATATATAGGCAGGAAGAGGTAGTGGTAGTAGTAACAGTAGTAGTAGTGGTAGTAGTAACAGTAGTAGTAGTAGTGGTAGTAGTAACAGTAGTAGTAGTAGTGGTGGTGGTAGTAGTAACAGTAGTAGTAGTGGTAGTAGTAACAGTAGTAGTAGTAGAAGTAGCAACAGTAGTAGTAGTAGCAGTAACAGTAGTAGTAGTAGTGGTGGTGGTAATAGTAGTGGCGGAGATGGAAGGAAGTAGAAATGGGGAAGTAAGGACGAGGAGCCAGTCAAATACAAAGAAAGGGGAGCACTGCAAGGGAGCTAGGTGCCCACAAGGGAGCTAGGTGCCCACAAGGGAGCTAGGTGCCCAAAAGGGAGCTAGGTGCCCACAGAGGGAGAGCAAGAACACAGAAGTGGGGGGAGGGGAAAATAATGAAATAAAATAAAGAAGGAACAGAAACACAAGACAGAAGAAAGACAACCCAAAAGAGAAAAAAGGAAAGAGGAAAGGAGAAGAGGGAGAAGAAAAAAGGAGGAATCAGGTTAATTCACGGGTGTTTTGGAGTCTGAAGTTTCTACTGGAAGGAATTGAGGATCACAGATGCGGAGGGCATAGAGAGGGAGGGAGATAGGAACACTTTTCTTGACAGGGGGGCATGATGAGAAGGGTGGTGAATGTCCATGCCGCTGTGCATGGGTTTGCGGTGGGCGGAGGGGGAAAAGCCTGTATCTGAGCGGTGGACGTGGACATCAAGGAAAGGAAGCAGGGAATTGGATTCCCATTCAGCTTTAAACTTAATGGAAGGGAGGGAGCACAAAAATAGTGTTAGGCTTGCCAACACTAACAATGATCATTTCTGTCACGTCAGAGATCACAGCCATCCTATAGACTGGTCTTCTGCTAAAACTGTCTTCCCTACTTCCAACTTTAACAGTCGCCGTCTTGTTGAATCCTCCCTAATACACAACTTTCCTTGTATGAATCTTAGTCCTGGCTTCGTCTCTGTAGATGCCTTCCTCTCCCACTACATTGTAAAATGCTCCAAACTTCAGAACACCAGTGACTTAACCTGATTCCTCCTTTTTTCTTCTTCTCCCTCTTCCCTTTTCCTCTTTCCTTTTTTCTCTTCTGGGTTGTCTTTCTTTCTTCTGTCTTGTGTTTCTGTTCCTTCTTTATTTTATTTCATTATTTTCCCCTCCCCCCACCTCTGTGTTCTTGCTCTCCCTCTGTGGGCACCTAGCTCCCTTGTGGGCACCTAGCTCCCTTGTGGGCACCTAGCTCCCTTGTGGGCACCTAGCTCCCTTGTGGGCACCTAGCTCCCTTGCAGTGCTCCCCTTTCTTTGTATTTGACTGGCTCCTCGTCCTTACTGGGTCTTGACACAGCTGCAGGGTAGGTAGTAGTGTGGTCTTGCTGGGTCTTGACACAGCTGCAGGGTAGGTAGTGGCGTGGTCTTGCTGGGTCTTGTCACAGCTGCAGGGTAGGTAGTGGCGTGGTCTTGCTGGGTCTTGACACAGCTGCAAGGTAGGTACTAGTGTGGTCTTGCTGGGTCTTGACACAGCTGCAGGGTAGGTAGTAGCTGCAGGGTAGGTAGTAGTGTGGTCTTGCTGGGTCTTGACACAGCTGCAGGGTAGGTAGTGGCGTGGTCTTGCTGGGTCTTGTCACAGCTGCAAGGTAGGTACTAGTGTGGTCTTGCTGGGTCTTGACACAGCTGCAGGGTAGGTAGTGGCGTGGTCTTGCTGGGTCTTGTCACAGCTGCAAGGTAGGTACTAGTGTGGTCTTGCTGGGTCTTGACACAGCTGCAGGGTAGGTAGTGGCGTGGTCTTGCTGGGTCTTGTCACAGCTGCAAGGTAGGTACTAGTGTGGTCTTGCTGGGTCTTGACACAGCTGCAGGGTAGGTAGTGGCGTGGTCTTGCTGGGTCTTCTCACAGCTGCAAGGTAGGTACTAGTGTGGTCTTGCTGGGTCTTGACACAGCTGCAGGGTAGGTAGTGGCGTGGTCTTGCTGGGTCTTGTCACAGCTGCAAGGTAGGTACTAGTGTGGTCTTGCTGGGTCTTGACACAGCTGCAGGGTAGGTAGTGGCGTGGTCTTGCTGGGTCTTGTCACAGCTGCAAGGTAGGTACTAGTGTGGTCTTGCTGGGTCTTGACACAGCTGCAGGGTAGGTAGTGGCGTGGTCTTGCTGGGTCTTGTCACAGCTGCAAGGTAGGTACTAGTGTGGTCTTGCTGGGTCTTGACACAGCTGCAGGGTAGGTAGTGGCGTGGTCTTGCTGGGTCTTCTCACAGCTGCAAGGTAGGTACTAGTGTGGTCTTGCTGGGTCTTGACACAGCTGCAGGGTAGGTAGTGGCGTGGTCTTGCTGGGTCTTGTCACAGCTGCAAGGTAGGTACTAGTGTGGTCTTGCTGGGTCTTGACACAGCTGCAGGGTAGGTAGTGGCGTGGTCTTGCTGGGTCTTGTCACAGCTGCAAGGTAGGTACTAGTGTGGTCTTGCTGGGTCTTGACACAGCTGCAGGGTAGGTAGTGGCGTGGTCTTGCTGGGTCTTGTCACAGCTGCAAGGTAGGTACTAGTGTGGTCTTGCTGGGTCTTGACACAGCTGCAGGGTAAGTAGTGGCGTGGTCTTGCTGGGTCTTCTCACAGCTGCAAGGTAGGTACTAGTGTGGTCTTGCTGGGTCTTGACACAGCTGCAGGGTAGGTAGTGGCGTGGTCTTGCTGGGTCTTGTCACAGCTGCAAGGTAGGTACTAGTGTGGTCTTGCTGGGTCTTGACACAGCTGCAGGGTAGGTAGTGGCGTGGTCTTGCTGGGTCTTGTCACAGCTGCAAGGTAGGTACTAGTGTGGTCTTGCTGGGTCTTGACACAGCTGCAAGGTAGGTACTAGTGTGGTCTTGCTGGGTCTTGACACAGCTGCAGGGTAGGTAGTGGTGTGGTCTTGCTGGGTCATGTCACAGCTGCAAGGTAGGTAGTAATGTGGTCTTGCTTGGTCCTGACAGCCTAAAAAATTGGACTTCCTACATTACAGTCGACAACAAAAAAAAAATACAACGAGTGGGGTTAGAACCTGCGATCAGAGTCACAAAACTCCAGACCGACGCGTTAGCCACTGGACCGGCTAGCTTCAATAAGATTCATCCAACTACACCACAGGAAGCTTAGCATAGGCACCATTTTGTGACTGATCGCGGGTTCTAACCCCACTCTTGGTATGGTTTGTTTGTAATCGTGTCATTACGATTTCGTGAGTCTTGTATATTTGAATGAAGAGTAAATATAGGAAATCATTCTTATCAATTGACAACTAATAACAACAACAATAATAATAATAATAATAATAATAATAAATTATCTTTATTTCTAGGGGTACATGAACAACGTATACAGACTTCGTTATCACCACCATTATTTAAATTAATACATTAATGGTGGTCATTACCTTCCCTGCTAGATGGAAGTACTTAAAAAAAATCTATGAATGGGACACAATAAGAAAGGTGGGAAACAACAATGACAAAATAAATCATGAAAAGAGTATTGAACACTACCTATATTTCCATAGTGCGAAACATTGAACAAAAATGACCGGGTGAATGAGCATCCATTAATACCTTTAAGAATGTTATTCCAAATATAATCATTCTCAGAAACATCAATGTTATTATATATCATAAACAAATTGATTACTTAAGTCATCTGGTCTTGTAAACAAGAAAACTATAAATAAAACAATTCACGCAAACTAAGGCTAACTTGACTAACCAATTATATAAGTAATTAACAAAGGTTAGGTAATGTTTGTCAGGAAACAAGACAAGTGTTTCTTGACGCGGGTCTTAGTCTTTTGGTCTTGGGCTGTTTTGGTCATTTGACCGAAGGCTTACCCGTCCACCCCTTTAAAAACTGAGATTGTAATTATAACCATTTTTAGTAGACAGGTCCAGGAATTTCGTCCCAGGGGTCCGTCCCAGGGGTCCGTCCCAGGGGTCCGTCCCAGGGGTCCGTCCCAGGGGTCCGTCCCAGGGGTCCGTCCCAGGGGTCCGTCCCAGGGGTCCGTCCCAGGGGTCCGTCCCAGGGGTCCGTCCCAGGGGTCCGTCCCAGGGGTCCGCCCCAGGGGTCCGCCTACTAAATCCTCGTATCTTTTACACTTGTGGAAAATATTTCCTGGGTATTATTGTTGTGTATAAATTGTAGGATTATTTTTCGTTCTTTTACAATTTGATTTTAGTTGAGAAATATTATCATCTGATTCCATTTATGTATATCCAGAGGATTTATATTAAAGCAAGTGTGTAGAAAGTGTATATCCAGAGGATTTATATTAAAGCAAGTGTGTAGAAAGTGTATATCCAGAGGATTTATATTAAAGCAAGTGTGTAGAAAGTGTATATCCAGAGGATTTATATTAAAGCAAGTGTGTAGAAAGTGTATATCCAGAGGATTTATATTAAAGCAAGTGTGTAGAAAGTGTATATCCAGAGGATTTATATTAAAGCAAGTGTGTAGAAAGTGTATATCCAGAGGATTTATATTAAAGCAAGTGTATATAAAGTGTTTATTGAAATGAGTCCACCAACCAGAAGAAGAATATAGTTGACGTAATATCTGTTTTGGAAATAAATGTTATAAAATAGCGACACTATGGATAAAAAAACAAAAATGCAGTATAATGTGATCCTTTATTGACAACGTTTCGCTCACACAGTGGTCTTTATCAAATCACAAACAAATCTGTTTGTGACTTAATAAAACCCACTGTGTGGGCGAAACGTTGTCAATAAAGGATCACATTATACTGCTGATGTGTTTATATTTCCAATATGTGTTCCACCAACAGAGGAGCTCAGCTCCATACATTTTATACTTCACTTATTATCATTTTGAAAATGTTAATCGAGAATAATTTACATTTGCAAATACAATGCAGAAATATTAATTAGTATTATACAAGTGAACAATATATGTAGGAGTACACAGAACTGTATGTTATAATATATTGAAACTGTTCATCACTAGGAGGCAGCTGAGCATGAGTGGTCACTCTCAGCGGCTCTCATCACTAGGAGGCAGCTGAGCATGAGTGGTCGCTCTCAGCGGCTCTCATCACTAGGAGGCAGCTGAGCATGAGTGGTCACTCTCAGTGGCTCTCATCACTAGGAGGCAGCTGAGCATGAGTGGTCGCTCTCAGCGGCTCTCATCACTAGGAGGCAGCTGAGCATGAGTGGTCGCTCTCAGCGGCTCTCATCACTAGGAGGCAGCTGAGCATGAGTGGTCGCTCTCAGCGGCTCTCATCACTAGGAGGCAGCTGTGCATGAGTGGTCACTCTCAGCGGCTATCATCACTAGGAGGCAGCTGAGCATGAGTGGTCGCTCAACGGCTCTCATCACTAGGAGGCAGCTGAGCATGAGTGGTCGCTCTCAGCGGCTCTCATCACTAGGAGGCAGCTGAGCATGAGTGGTCGCTCTCAGCGGCTCTCATCACTAGGAGGCAGCTGAGCATGAGTGGTCGCTCTCAGCGGCTCTCATCACTAGGAGGCAGCTGAGCATGAGTGGTCGCTCTCAGCGGCTCTCATCACTAGGAGGCAGCTGAGCATGAGTGGTCGCTCTCAGCGGCTCTCATCACTAGGAGGCAGCTGAGCATGAGTGGTCGCTCTCAGCGGCTCTCATCACTAGGAGGCAGCTGAGCATGAGTGGTCGCTCTCAGCGGCTCTCATCACTAGGAGGCAGCTGAGCATGAGTGGTCGCTCTCAGCGGCTCTCATCACTAGGAGGCAGCTGAGCATGAGTGGTCGCTCTCAGCGGCTCTCATCACTAGGAGGCAGCTGAGCATGAGTGGTCGCTCTCAGCGGCTCTCATCACTAGGAGGCAGCTGAGCATGAGTGGTCGCTCTCAGCGGCTCTCATCACTAGGAGGCAGCTGAGCATGAGTGGTCGCTCTCAGCGGCTCTCATCACTAGGAGGCAGCTGAGCATGAGTGGTCGCTCTCAGCGGCTCTCATCACTAGGAGGCAGCTGAGCATGAGTGGTCGCTCTCAGCGGCTCTCATCACTAGGAGGCAGCTGAGCATGAGTGGTCACTCTCAGCGGCTCTCATCACTAGGAGGCAGCTGAGCATGAGTGGTCGCTCTCAGCGGCTCTCATCACTAGGAGGCAGCTGAGCATGAGTGGTCGCTCTCAGCGGCTCTCATCACTAGGAGGCAGCTGAGCATGAGTGGTCGCTCTCAGCGGCTCTCATCACTAGGAGGCAGCTGAGCATGAGTGGTCGCTCTCAGCGGCTCTCATCACTAGGAGGCAGCTGAGCATGAGTGGTCGCTCTCAGCGGCTCTCATCACTAGGAGGCAGCTGAGCATGAGTGGTCGCTCTCAGCGGCTCTCATCACTAGGAGGCAGCTGAGCATGAGTGGTCGCTCTCAGCGGCTCTCATCACTAGGAGGCAGCTGAGCATGAGTGGTCGCTCTCAGCGGCTCTCATCACTAGGAGGCAGCTGAGCATGAGTGGTCGCTCTCAGCGGCTCTCATCACTAGGAGGCAGCTGAGCATGAGTGGTCGCTCTCAGCGGCTCTCATCACTAGGAGGCAGCTGAGCATGAGTGGTCGCTCTCAGCGGCTCTCATCACTAGGAGGCAGCTGAGCATGAGTGGTCGCTCTCAGCGGCTCTCATCACTAGGAGGCAGCTGAGCATGAGTGGTCGCTCTCAGCGGCTCTCATCACTAGGAGGCAGCTGAGCATGAGTGGTCGCTCTCAGCGGCTCTCATCACTAGGAGGCAGCTGAGCATGAGTGGTCGCTCTCAGCGGCTCTCATCACTAGGAGGCAGCTGAGCATGAGTGGTCGCTCTCAGCGGCTCTCATCACTAGGAGGCAGCTGAGCATGAGTGGTCGCTCTCAGCGGCTCTCATCACTCTCATCACTCAGCGGGAGGCAGCTGAGCATGAGTGGTCGCTCTCAGCGGCTCTCATCACTAGGAGGCAGCTGAGCATGAGTGGTCGCTCTCAGCGGCTGTCATCACTAGGAGGCAGCTGAGCATGAGTGGTCGCTCTCAGCGGCTCTCATCACTAGGAGGCAGCTGAGCATGAGTGGTCGCTCTCAGCGGCTCTCATCACTAGGAGGCAGCTGAGCATGAGTGGTCGCTCTCAGCGGCTCTCATCACTAGGAGGCAGCTGAGCATGAGTGGTCGCTCTCAGCGGCTCTCATCACTAGGAGGCGGCTCTCATCACTAGGAGGCAGCTGAGCATGAGTGGTCGCTCTCAGCGGCTCTCATCACTAGGAGGCAGCTGAGCATGAGTGGTCGCTCTCAGCGGCTCTCATCACTAGGAGGCAGCTGAGCATGAGTGGTCGCTCTCAGCGGCTCTCATCACTAGGAGGCAGCTGAGCATGAGTGGTCGCTCTCAGCGGCTCTCATCACTAGGAGGCAGCTGAGCATGAGTGGTCGCTCTCAGCGGCTCTCATCACTAGGAGGCAGCTGAGCATGAGTGGTCGCTCTCAGCGGCTCTCATCACTAGGAGGCAGCTGAGCATGAGTGGTCGCTCTCAGCGGCTCTCATCACTAGGAGGCAGCTGAGCATGAGTGGTCGCTCTCAGCGGCTCTCATCACTAGGAGGCAGCTGAGCATGAGTGGTCGCTCTCAGCGGCTCTCATCACTAGGAGGCAGCTGAGCATGAGTGGTCGCTCTCAGCGGCTCTCATCACTAGGAGGCAGCTGAGCATGAGTGGTCGCTCTCAGCGGCTCTCATCACTAGGAGGCAGCTGAGCATGAGTGGTCACTCTCAGCGGCTCTCATCACTAGGAGGCAGCTGAGCATGAGTGGTCGCTCTCAGCGGCTCTCATCACTAGGAGGCAGCTGAGCATGAGTGGTCACTCTCAGCGGCTCTCATCACTAGGAGGCAGCTGAGCATGAGTGGTCGCTCTCAGCGGCTCTCATCACTAGGAGGCAGCTGAGCATGAGTGGTCGCTCTCAGCGGCTCTCATCACTAGGAGGCAGCTGAGCATGAGTGGTCGCTCTCAGCGGCTCTCATCACTAGGAGGCAGCTGAGCATGAGTGGTCGCTCTCAGCGGCTCTCATCACTAGGAGGCAGCTGAGCATGAGTGGTCGCTCTCAGCGGCTCTCATCACTAGGAGGCAGCTGAGCATGAGTGATTGCTCTCAGCGGCTCTCATCACTAGGAGGTAGCTGAGCATGAGTGATCGCTCTCAGCGGCTCTCATCACTAGGAGGCAGCTGAGCATGAGTGATCGCTCTCAGCGGCTCTCGCAAGGGGAAAAACGAAATTTAACAGAAAATAAGTAAATTGTGATCATGTTTTTATCTACACAGTGAAGACACCTCGTACAGGATTCACGGACATGACTGCAGCTCGCAAAAGGAAGTTTGAGAGTCGTGGGTGTACAGGTGAAGCAAGAGTGTGACTCCCATAACCACCACTACACATGAGACAGTAGCAACTACCTCGCTCAAAACGCGATTAGCTTCAAGAACTCGGAAATTCTTGTCCAACAGATCCTGTCAAAGCAGAACACAGCTATCACATAGGTTGGGTAAAATTTGTCAGGAAAGAGGACAAATGTTTCCTGACGCGGGTCTTAGTCATATAACCCGCCACTGGAACTTTTTGTCATCTGACTTACCTGTCCACACCTTTAAAAATTTAAGATTATAATTATAACCATTTTAGGTGAGCCTCCATCCCGTGCAACACCTGACCTCACCCACTACCTATACTCCATGTTTTCTGTTCTCTGTATATGATGAAGTCACTTGTTGGCAAAACGTTTCCCTAATACAATGCCTTAGTTACCTCATGTGTGTCTATTTTACATACTTGTTCAGTGTTACTGTTCGAAAACTCAGTAAAGTTTCGTACACGTACCGTATTTTCCGGCATATAAGTCGCGCCTTTTTCCAACAAAAAAGTCTTGGAATATCAGCATGCGCCCTTATGATCAAGGGTAGGACGGAAAATACGGTAAGTGCCTGTAGGTAGTATAGTGGACATTCGTGTACAGGATGGAGGACCAGACGATGAAGAGCGTCTTACAACTCCCTATACCAGAGGAAATGTGTAAATCCGATCCAATGTAACATTAAGTCTTTTATAAGACCATTCAAGCAATTGAACGATTCGAAAATCATCAGGTAGAATGAACATGAGTGGAGAATCATCAGGTAGAGTGGACATGAGTGGAGAATCATCAGGTAGAGTGGACATGAGTGGAGAATCATCAGGTAGAGTAGACATGAGTGGAGAATCATCAGGTAGAGTGGACATGAGTGGAGAATCATCAGGTAGAGTGGACATGAGTGGAGAATCATCAGGTAGAGTGGACATGAGTGGAGAATCATCAGGTAGAGTGGACATGAGTGGAGAATCATCAGGTAGAGTGGACATGAGTGGAGAATCATCAGGTAGAGTGGACATGAGTGGAGAATCATCAGGTAGAGTGGACATGAGTGGAGAATCATCAGAGTGGACATGAGTGGAGAATCATCATGAGTGGACATGAGTGGAGAATCATCAGGTAGAGTGGACATGAGTGGAGAATCATCAGTGGACATGAGTGGAGAATCATCAGGTAGAGTGGACATGAGTGGAGAATCATCAGGTAGAGTGGACATGAGTGGAGAATCATCAGGTAGTGGACATGAGTGGAGAATCATCAGGTAGAGTGGACATGAGTGCAGAATCATCAGGTAGAGTGGACATGAGTGGAGAATCATCAGGTAGAGTGGACATGAGTGAGACATGAGTGGAGAATCATCAGGTGGACAGAGTGGACATGAGTGGAGAATCATCAGGTAGAGTGGACATGAGTGGAGAATCATCAGGTAGAGTGGACATGAGTGGAGAATCATCAGGTAGAGTGGACATGAGTGGAGTGTGGACATGAGTGGAGAATCATCAGGTGGACATGAGTGGACATGAGTGGAGAATCATCAGGTAGAGTGGACATGAGTGGAGAATCATCAGGTAGAGTGGACATGAGTGGAGAATCATCAGACTGGGTGGACATGAGTGGAGAATCATCAGACTGGGTGGACATGAGTGGAGAATCATCAGGAAGAGTGAAGATGAGTGGAGAATCATCAGACTGGGTGGACATGAGTGGAGAATCATCAGACTGGGTGGACATGAGTGGAGAATCATCAGGTTGAGTGGGCATGAGTGGAGAATCATCAGACTGGGTGGACATGAGTGGAGAATCATCAGACTGGGTGGACATGAGTGGAGAATCATCAGGAAGAGTGAAGATGAGTGGAGAATCATCAGACTGGGTGGACATGAGTGGAGAATCATCAGGAAGAGTGAAGATGAGTAGAGAATCATCAGGTAGAGTGAACATGAGTGGAAAATCATCAAGTAGAGTAGATGATAATGAATATTCTATATTTCTTTAGGTAATTCCATTAATCCATATCCACACTCTCCATTTTTCTTACACACAGCCACTCCAAGCTATTCATTCCCTCCTTCCCTTAACCACATACTTATCGTTCCATTTCATTCCATCCGTCCAGCAACCCGTCCTTCCCTACCCCTCTCTCCTTCCCACTGCTCCCCTCTGAGACAGGAACACCTGCTGCCTCCCCCTGAACACCTGGTAACTGCTCCCACCTGCTGCATTGTTCCTCCCCCGTATATGATAGCGTTGTGATTATATGATATAATTACTGAGGCAACATAACCCAGGAGTAATGGCTTGTTCCCTCAGTAATGTAATCAGTGAAACTGTGGCCTCCTTTTTTATGATTTGTCTTATTTAAATTTGTGCATCATGGGGGGGAAGAAGGCGTGACTTGTTTGTTTCCTGTCTCATTTGAATGAAACACACACACACACACACATACACACACACACACACACACACACACACACACACACACACACACACACACACACACACACACACACACACACACACACACACACACACACACACACACAAGGACTCCAACCACAACAACCCCGAAGCAACTGAACAACCTCAACCAACACCCACACACTGTTCCCTCTGCCCCCACCCCCACATCACAAACCCCACTGCCACAGCAGCTCCCTACGGGCACGCTGCCCTCACCCCCCTCCCACAACAAATCCCACCCACACCACAAACTCCCATAACCCCCCCAGGGCTCCCACCCCCCAACCCCAATATTCTGCCAGGTCCACCGTGATGGACAAGAAGCTGAAGGTGTGGTACACAAATTCAGATGGAATAGCAAATAAATACGAGGAATGGCACGAAACAATCAACGAGAAGTCCCTGGACATCATAGCAGTCACAGAAACGAAACACATTGAGACAATAACAGATGCAGTATTCCCACCGGGATATCAGATCCTGAGGAAAGATAGAAAGAGCAGAGGGGGAGGAGGGGTTGCACTGCTCATAAAAAACCGATGGAGTTTCGAGGAAATGGAGGGCATGGACGAGATTGGAGAAAGGGACTACATAGCAGCACAATTCAATCTGGGGAACGTAAGGTAGTCATTGCTGTGATGTATAACCCACCACAGAACTGCAGGAGGCCAAGAGAGGAATATGATGAGAACAACAGAGCGATGGTGGACACACTGGCTGACGTGGCACTAAGAGCTCAAACGTGCAGAGCAAAGTTACTGGTTATGGATGATTTCAACCACAGGGAGATCGATTGGGAAAACCTGGAGCCTCATGGGGGCCCCGAAACATGGAGAGCCAAGATGATGGATGTGGTACTGGAAAACCTCATGCATCAACACATCAGAGACAGTACCAGAGAGCGAGGGGAGGATGAACCAGCAAGACTGGACCTTGTGTTCACCCTGAGTAGCTCAGACATTGATGACATCACATATGAGAGGCCCCTCGGAGTTAGTGACCACGTAGTCCTGAGTTTTGATTACATAGTAGAGTCACAGGTGGAGAGGGTAACAGGAGTCGAATGGGAAAAGTCAAATTATAAAAGGGGGGACTACACAGGTATGAGGAACTTCCTGCGGGAGGTGCAGTGGGACAGAGAACTGGCAGGAAAGACAGTAAATGAAATGATGTAGTATGTAACAACAAAATGCAAGGAGGCAGAGGAAAGGTTTGTTCCCAAGGGCAACAGAAACAATGGGAAGACCAAAGCGAGTCCTTGGTTTACCCGAAGGAGCAGGGAGGCAAAAACAGGGTGCATTAGAGAATGGAAGAGGTATAGAAGGCAAAGAACCCAGGAAAACAAGATCAGTCAAAGAGCCAGAAACGAATATGCACAGATAAGGAGGGAGGCCCAGCGACAGTACGAAATTGACATAGCATCGAAAGCCAAGTCTGACCCGAAACTGTTGTTTAGCCACATTAGGAGAAAGACGACAGTCAAAGACCAGGTGATCAGGCTGAGAAAAGAAGGTGGGGAACTTACAAGAAACGAACAAGAGATATGCGAGGAGCTCAACAGGAGATTTAAGGAAGTATTCACTGTGGAGACAGGAAGGATTCTGGGAAGACATGACAGAGGGGGACGCCAACAGGGAATAGACCAACAGATGCTGTACGATATGCACACAACTGAGGAGCAGGTGAAGAAGCTGCTAAGTGATCTTGATACATCAAAGGCAATGGACCGGACAACATCTCCCCGTGGGTCCTCAGGGAGGGAGCAGATATACTGTGTGTGCCACTAACCACAATCTTCAACACATCCCTTGAAACTGGGCAACTACCTGAGGTATGGAAAACCGCAAATGTAGTTCCCATTTTTAAAAAAGGAGACAGGAAAGAGGCACTAAATTACAGACCAGTGTCACTGTGTCACCAGTGTCTACCTCCAAAATCACGACCATCAAGGACATTACCAGTGATAGACAGGACAAGCTTCCACCCTCTGCAGGGGTATACATAATCCCTTGTAATGACTGCAACAAATTATACGTGGGCGAAACATCAAGGGACCTCCAAACACATATTTCAGAACACCAATACGCATGCAGGTCTGACGATACAAGGAATGCCTGTGTACAACACCGTAATTCACACAACCACTTGATAAACTACAGAAACTCAAGACTTATCGCCACAGAAGACAACACTCAATACCGAAGAATCCTGGAATCATCACTTATTTCTATATCCGACAACTTCAACCAGAATAGTGGCTTCTATAACATAGCTGAACCACTTGCCAAGAAACTTCTTCATCGCTATC
The DNA here is from genome assembly GCF_038502225.1 of Cherax quadricarinatus. Taxonomy (NCBI): domain Eukaryota; kingdom Metazoa; phylum Arthropoda; class Malacostraca; order Decapoda; family Parastacidae; genus Cherax; species Cherax quadricarinatus. The sequence goes on from NW_027195234.1 coordinate 80,398, forward strand.
CCACATAAGAACATAGGAATGGAAGAACACTGCAGAAGGTCTGCTCACAAACTTATCCAATCTCCCTTCCAAGCTACCCAAGATTTTAGACTCTATAACCCCACTCGGTACATCTTCAGATGCAGCATTCTCCACCTGACCTCAGCATTCTGAACCTGACTATAAATACTCGCGTACCTTCCACCCCAGGTAGATATGTTTGTGACTTGAAAAAGCCCACTGTGTGGGCGAAACGTTGTCAATAAAGGGTCACATTATACTGCACATGTGTTTATATTTCCATTGTGTCGGTATTTTATACCATTTATTTCCACCGTCACTGACCTGTATAGTATGCAAGGTCATGGAGAAGATTATCAGGAGGAGAGTGGTGGAGCTCCTGGAACGGAACAAGATTATAAACGATAACCAGCACGGATTCATGGAAGGCAAATCCTGTGTCACAAAACTTCTGAAGTTCTATGACAAAGTTACAGAAGTGCAACACGAGAGAGAGGGGTGGGTTGATTGCATTTTCTTGGACTGCAAGAAGGCCTTCGACACAGTTCCTCACAAGAGACTAATGAAGAAACTAGAGGATCAGGCGCGTATAACAGGAAGGCCACTGCAATGGATCAGATAATACTTGACAGGGAGGCAACAACGAGTCATGGTGCGGGATGAGGTATCACAGTGGGCACCTGTGACGAGCGGGGTCCCAAAGGGGTCGGTCCTAGGACCAGTGATATTTCTGGTATATGTGAATGATATGATGGAAGGGATAGACTCAGAGGTGTTCCTGTTCACAGATGATGTGAAGTTAATGAGGAGAATTAAATCAGATGAGGACCAGGCAGGACTTCAATTAGACCTGGACAGGCTGGACATGTGGTTCAGCAATTGGCTTCTTGAATTCAACCCTGCCAAGTGCAAGGTCATGAAGACCGCAGACAGAGTATAGACTAGGTGGCCAAGGACTGCAAACCTCGCTCAAGGCGAAAGATTTTGGGGTGACCATAACACCGAGCATGTCTCCAGAGGCACACATCAACCAGATAACTGTTGCAGCATACGGGCGCCTGGCAAACCTGAGAATAGCGTTCCGATACCTTAGTAAGGATTCGTCCAAGACACTGTACACTGTTTACATCAGGCCCATACTGGAGTATGCAGCTCCAGTTTGGAACCCACACCTGGTCAAGCACGTCAAGAAATTAGAGAAAATGCAAAGGTTTGCGACAAGGTTAGTTCCAGAGCCAAGGGGAATGTCCTACGAAGAAAGGCTAAGGGAAATTGGCCTGACGATACTGGAGGACAGGAGGGTTAGATGAGACATGATAACTACATACAATAGACTGCGTGGAATAGATAAGGTGGACAGAGACAGGATATTCTAAAGAGGGGACACAGAAACGAGGGGTCATAATTGGAAATTAAAGACTCAGATGAATCAAAGGGATGTTAGGAAGTGTTTCTTCAGTCATAGAGTAGTTAGGAAGTGGAATAGTCTAGCAAGTGATGTAGTAGAGGCAGGAACCATACATAGCTTTAAGACGAGGTATGATAAAGCTCATGGAGCAGGGAGAGAGAGGACCTACTAGCGATCAGTGAAGAGGCGGGACCAGGAGCTGAGTTTCGACCCCTGCAACCTCAACTAGGTGAGTACAACTAGGTGAGTACACACACACACACACATACACAAAATAGCTCCAAATACACCTTGAATCTAAAATATAAATATTACGTAATATTTAAATCAACCCTGGGGAGGTTGAAAGATAGCTCCAAGACTACATCCACACCCACTATCTCTCTCTCTCTCTCTCTCTCTCTCTCTCTCTCTCTCTCTCTCTCTCTCTCTCTCTCTCTCTCTCTCTCTCTCTCTCTCTCTCTCTCCCCATTTTTTTCCATTTTTTAAAGAATACATATATAAACGACAGTAGCTCTGGTATATATTACGTATTATCTCAAAGATTGGAAACTCAGTTAAAGTGCAGCACTGTACTTCCCACCTCCAGTACACAACTTCCCACCTCCTGTACACAACTTCCCACCTCCAGTACACAACTTCCCACCTCCAGTACACAACTTCCCACCTCCAGTACACAACTTCCCACCTCCAGTACACAACTTCCCACCTCCAGTACACAACTTCCCACCTCCAGTACACAACTTCCCACCTCCAGTACACAACTTCCCACCTCCAGTACACAACTTCCCACCTCCAGTACACAACTTCCCACCTCCAGTACACAACTTCCCACCTCCAGTACACAACTTCCCACCTCCAGTACACAACTTCCCACCTCCAGTACACAACTTCCCACCTCCAGTACACAACTTCCCACCTCCAGTACACAACTTCCCACCTCCAGTACACAACTTCCCACCTCCAGTACACAACTTCCCACCTCCAGTACACAACTTCCCACCTCCAGTACACAACTTCCCACCTCCAGTACACAACTTCCCACCTCCAGTACACAACTCAGGCTAGTAGGTTTCCCTGAATCCCTTCACAAAATATTAACCTGCTCACAGTCTAACAGCTCAACAGGTAACAAAAACCAATAGTCTCCACTTACTCCTATGTAAAACGCTCACACATGCCTGCTGTATGTCTAAGCCCCTTGCGTCCTAAACCTTTTTTTACCCCCTTCCCTCCCTCCAGCCTTTCCAAGGACGACCCCTACTCCTCTTTCCCTCCACTACAGATTTATACATCCTACAAGTCGTCCTATTTTGCTGAATCCTCTCTAAATGACTAAACCATCTCAACAAACTGATTAATACTTTAGTAACTCCTCACCTCCTCTTAATTTCCACACACTCGAATTAGCTGCATAATATTTACACCACACATTACCCTTAAACACGACATCTCCGCTGCCTCCAGCCTCCTCCTTGCTGCAGCATTTACAACTCATTCTTCACATCCATATATTATAATAATAAATAATATATATATATATATATATATATATATATATATATATATATATATATATATATATATATATATATATATATATATATATACATATATAACACATCGGCCGATTCCCACCAAGGCAGAGTGGCCGGAAAAAAGAAAAAACTTTCATCATCGTTCACTCCATCACTGTCTTGCCAGAGGGGTGCTTTACACTACAGTTATAAAACTGTAACATTAACACTCTTCCTTCAGAGTGCAGTCGCTGTACTTCCCATCTCCAGGACTCAAGTCCAGCCTGCCAGTTTCCCTGAATCGCTTCATAAATGTTCCTTTGCTTACACTCCAACAGCATGTCAAGTATTAAAAACCATTTGTCTTCATTCATTCCTATCAAATACGCTCACGCACGCTTCCTGGAAGTCCAAGCCCCTCGCACACTAAACCTCATTTACCCCCTCCCTCCAACCCTTCCCCGTCTTCCCTCCACTACAGATTTATACACTCTCGAAGTCATTCTGTTTCGTTCCATTCTCTTTGCATGTCCGAACCACCTCAGCAACCCTTCCTCGGTCCTCTGGACAACAGTTTTGGCAATCCCGCACCTTCTCCTAACTTCCTAACTAAGAATTCTCTGCATTATATTCACACCACACGTTGCCCTCAGACATGATATCTCCACTTCCTCCAGCCTCCTCCTCGCTGCAACATTCATCACCCATGCTTCACACCCATATAAGAGCGTTGGTAAAACTATACTCTCATACATTCCCCTCCTTGCTTGCAAGGACAAAGTTTTTTGTCTCCAGAGACTCCTAAGTGTACCGCTCACCCTTTTCGCCTCATCAGTTCTATGATTCATCTCATTTTTCATAGACCCATCCGCTGACACGTTCACTCCCAAATATCTGAACACATTCACCTACTTCATACTCTCTCCCTCCAATCTGATATCCAATCTTTCGTCATGTAATCTTTTTATCCTCATAACCTTACTCTTTCCTGTATTCACTTTTAATTTTCTTCTTTTACATACCCTACCAAATTCATCCACCAACCTCTGCAACTTCTCTTCAGAATGTCCCAAGAGCACAGTGTCATCAGCAAAAAGCAACTGTGACAACTCCCACTTTGTGTTTGCTCCTTTATCTTTTAACTCCACACCTCTTGCCAAGACCCTAGCATTCACTTCTCTTACAATCCCATCTATAAATATACTGAACAACTACGGTGACATCACACATCCTTGTCTAAGGCCTACTTTTACTGGGAAATAATCTCCCTCTTTCCTACATACTTTAACCTGAGCCTCACTAACCTCGTAAAAGCTCTTTACTTCTTTCAGTAACCTACCTCCTCTACCATACACCTGCAGCATCTGCCACATTGCCCCCTATCCACCCTGTCATACGCCTTTTCCAAATCCATAAATTCCACAAAAACCTCTTTAGCCTTATCTAAATATTGTTCACCTATATGTTTCAATGTAAACACTTCGTTTGCACACCCTCTACCTTTCCTAAAGCCTCCTTGTTCATCTGCTATTCTGCTTTCTGTCTTACTCTTAATTTTTTCAATAATAAATACCATGCACTTTAACAGGTATACTCAACAGACTTATTCCCCTGTCATTTTTGCACTCTCTTTTGTCCCCTTTGCCTTTATACAAAGGAGCTAAGTATGCTCTCTGCCAATCCCTAGGTACCTTACCCTCTTCCATACATTTATTAAATAATAGCACCAACCACTCCAAAACTATATCCTCACCTGTTTTTAACATTTCTATCTTTATCCCATCAATCCCGGCTGCCTTACCCCCTTTCACAACTGGCTCTTCCTCACTCCTACAAGATGTTATTCCTCCTTGCCCTATACACGAAATCTGCTATAAGTGTAGCACATACCGAGTGTCTGCTACAAATGTATCACATACCTGGTGTTTGCTACAAGTGTAGCACATACCTGGTGACTACTACAAGTGTAGCACACCTGGTGTCGGCTACAACCAACCTGGTGTCTGCTACAAGTGTAGCACGTACCTGGTGTCTGCTACAAGTGTAGCACATACCTGGTGTCTGCTAGTAGTGTAGCACATATCTGTTGTTTGCTACAAGTGCAGCACATACCTGGTGTCTGCTACAAGTGTAGCACATACCTGGTGTCTGCTGTTAGGGTAGCACATGCTTTGTGTCTGCTACAAGTGTAGCACATACCTGGTGTCTGCTACGAGTGTAGCATATACTTGGTGTCTGCTATAAGTGTTGAACATACCAAGTGTCTGCTTCATATGTTTCACTTACCTGGTGTCTGCTTCAAGCGTAGCACATATCAAGTGTTTGCTACAAGTGTAGCACATACCTGGTGTCTGCTGCAAGTGTAAGACATATCAAGTGTCTGTTGCAAGTGTAGCACCTACCTGGTGTCTGCTACAAGTGTACCACATACCTGATGTCTGCTTCAAATATAGCACATGCCAAGTGTCTGCTGCAATCCAGGTAGACTCCAGGTAGGTATGAATTTAGTGAGGGAGGCAGGCTGGGATGAGTCTTGCAATATCCTAAGTATTCTTTTAAGTGGGAATGTAGAAATAGAAGTAAAGAGAGCGATAGCGAGGGTGAGTGGGTGATGGGGTGGAGGCTTGGGGTATGTTCGTAATTCTTATTAGTACGATGATTCATAGCGAGGTTGCTAAGTACGGAGGTACGAGATAGGCTTGCAGGATCCTTGTTATTCTTGAAAATACGTAGGTAGGGAGAGAGATGTAAGGAGGGAGGTATGGATGGAGGAGTATGGGAGTGTTGTTGTAATTCTTGTAGGAAGGAAGGTAGTAATTTTGGGAGAGAGAGAGAGAGGAGGCTTGGGATATCCTTCTATTTCTTAAAAGAAGGAATGCAGAAAGAGAGATAAGAAGGGAGGTGAATATGAAGGTTTTGCTATCCTTGTAAGTAGGAAGGTGGAGAAAGAGATTAAGAGTGCGTCAGAGAGGTAGTGTGCAGGTATCCTTGTTAGTCTTGTAAGTCACTCAACCCACTCTCGGATTATGATTATTATTATTATTAAAGATTAACCGGTATTCTCCCGGCCCGGGCCTTTTCCAAGTGGTGGCCCGGTCTTGGCTCCCTCTTTAGGGAGTGTCTGAGACCTAAGTCTCCCATGGGAGGAGGCACAAGTACCTCCTCATCTTTGGGACCAACTGTCCCCAGGCCTAGCCACAAGCTAGGCCTCTCTGGTCTGCCATCCCCGCCCCAAGGGGGCTAATGGGAATGACAGTCTCTTGAGCTAAAGGCTCGGGCTCAGGCACCTACCCTACCCTAGAAGGGTTAGGCATGGTATCGCGATCCCCACTCTCGGATTATTATTAAAGATTCGCCGGTATTCTCCCGGCCCGGGCTTTATCCAAGTGGTGGCCCGGCCTTGGCTCCCTCTTTAGGGAGTGTCTGAGACCTAAGTCTCCCATGGGAGGAGGCACAAGTACCTCCTCATCTTTGGGACCAACTGTCCCCAGGCCTAGCTACAAGCTAGACCTCTCTGGTCTGCCATCCCCGCCCCAAGGGAGCTAATGGGAATGACAGTCTTATGAGCTAAAGGCTCGGGCTCAGGCACCTACCCTACCCTAGAAGGGTTAGGCATGGTGTCGATGCCCCACTCTCGGAGTTAGTTAGTTAAAGATTAGCCGGTATTCTCCCGGCCCGGGCCTTTTCCAAGTGGTGGCCCGGCCTTGGCTCCCTCTTTAGGGAATGTCTGAGACCTAAGTCTCCCATGGGAGGAGGCACAAGTACCTCCTCATCTTTGGGACCAACTGTCCCCAGGCCTAGCCACAAGCTAGGCCTCTCTGGTCTGCCATCCCCGCCCCAAGGGGGCTAATGGGAATGACAGTCTTATGAGCTAAAGGCTCGGGCTCAGGCACCTACCCTACCCTAGAAGGGCTGGGCATGGTGTCGATCCCACTCTCGGAATTCTAACACTTAACTAGGTAAGTTTGACTGATCACCTGTTGTTAAATCAGTTAAATTAATATTTGTAACTGCTGCCTCTTGTTGTTGCTGCTGTTACTAGTGCCTCTAACTTTTCATCTGTTAATAAGTCAACTCTCTCCTCCTCCTCCTCCTCCTCCTCCTCCTCTTCCTCCTCCTCTTCCTCCTCCTGCTGCTGCTGCTGCTTCTCTCACCTGTTTAAAGCACCACCAAGAATTTTTAAGTTACACTTCTAAAAGTACTCCAGAAGAAGTCTTGCTTCTTCTCACATACTTCTCAAATACAGATATATATGATCTCATTTGGAGTATTTTTGAGTACCTTCGGGTCATTTTTTTTTTCATTCGCTGCCTGACCACGGTCGAGTGAGGTTGTGCGCTGCACCCCTCTGCTGTTCAGGCGAGCTACCTCAGTTCGTCACAACCATTGAGAAGTGAGGACGTGCGCTGCTCATTTACCAACATGGCGCTGCAGAGCTACAGACGCATCAACACTGTTTGCGTTGAGTTGACCCGTGGGGCTGTCACTGGAGCCACGATGGACTTGTTACTACCGGCGATTATCCGTGATACCTACGGTATCGCAAATGAAGAGATATGTGGTGTAGCACTAAATGGGACGACACGGATCTTCGTTAAAATGACGTCAGCAAATGTTTATGAAGCGGTGGTGGATAAGTATCAAGAGACCATTATAGCCGTCAATTCAGCTGTATCAGTACGTCTACATGATGTATCACGACACTACACATGGGTTAAAATAAGGAATGTGCCTTTTGAGGCGAATGAATTTGTTATAAAAGATGAACTACGTAATTATGGTACGGTTCATATGGCCTCTGCAGGTCGGTGGGCCGCTGGACCTTATGCTGGAAGTTTGGAGGGAACATATTCAGTCAAAATGACCTTACGCCATCCCATACCGTCCTATATTATGTTGCAAGCATTTCGAACTCAGGTATATGTAACATATGCGGGGCAACGTCGTACGTGTCGGCTGTGTGGATCGTATGACCACATAGCGGCACAGTGTGATAAGCGTCGTAGGAATCTCCAAATATCGCACCAGCAACAACCGGAAGAAGTCGAGGAAGTGGAGGGACGAGAACAGTCTTATGCTCACCCGTCTCGACAACGGACATCTTGGAGTGAAGAGGTAGAAAAAGCGCAGGAGAAGGCTTTGGAGGATGCAAAACAGCGAGAAGAATCACCATCACTGGATATAAATAAAGTATTTGAAGAGACTCTGCCCACTATGGGGGACGAGGATGTAGCGGCGTCTTTAGTGAAGGCACTGGATGTATTGTTAGACGAGTCGATCGTCAACCGTGTGGAGGAACCAGGTGCAAATTTGGGATCGGTTGAGCATCATGGTGAGGCGACGGATGAAAGCATTGAGTCTGGGGTGTCGCATGGCATGATGGTAAATATAGCAGAAGTGGAGGTGCATCATGATAGTACTAAAGAAATCCCAATGCAGGTGGAGGGTAGGACGCGAAAGCGAACTGCGACCCCACCAGACTCAGACGACGTGCTCACTCCTGCCCAAAGGCCAGGGAAAAAGTCTTGGGCGGATGTACAGAGGAAAGGGAACAGTGAATCCACGAAACAAGAGTTTATCAAGGTGATTCCCAAAAAAGGGGAGAGGGATAGAGGTGTAAAATGTATAAGTGAAAAGTCTATACCTAGAACCAAAGGAAAATCCCATTAATTGACTTTAAGGTTTTGACAATAAATATTAACGGTTTGAGATCTGAGCGGAAGCGAAAGTGGTTTAATGAATTTTTGGTGCGTCTAGATGTGGATGTGGTATTTATCCAAGAACACAATTACAGAATTGGATATGAGTTGGAATTAGATGGTTACGATGTGTATATGGAATATGCGACGAGGTTAAAAGGAGGCGTCGCCATTCTGGTAAAGGAAAATAGCCCGTTTGTAGTACGCCATAGTGAAAGGGGGGAGGGGAGAGTGATTAGGGTGGATGGTTTATGGGGTAGAGTACATATAAGTTTTGTAGGTGTATATGGGCCGGCCGAGGGAGATGCACGACTTAAAACTCATTTTGTACAAGATGTATTAGTATATCATCTACGTAGTTTACCAAATGTAGCGATAATAGGGGGAGACTGGAATTGTGTAATACGACGAAAAGATGTGGAGCCTCGAGGAGCGGGTTGTTGCTTGGGGTTCCTGGGAGATTTATTGACGAGTGTGGGTTTAATGGATGTGTGTGGGGGGGGTGGCAATGTGGAGCATACTTTCATTAGAAGAGATTATGCGGCGAGATTAGATAGAATGTACGTGTCTAGTGCGGTTACAGTGCGGAGAGTGAGTGTGATAAATGTGGTTTTTTCGGATCATAGAGGAGTTGTAATGGATGTAGATATTGAGGGTGTGCCTAGAAGGGGTCCGTCATTTTGGAAATTAAATGTAAAGTTATTGAAGAGAGAGGAAAGTCGTTTGTCTTTTGGGCATATGTGGGAACGCCTTGTGGTTGAAGCACCTGGAGATGTGGCTTTGGTTAATTGGTGGGAAATGATAGCCAAAAAGCGAATTAAGGAATTTTATATTAGTCAGGGAGTGAGATATAATCAGTTACAGTATGGTTTCCAACGATATTTAGAGGGGCAGTTGCGCGACTGCTATGTACAAGCGAATGCTAATTATCCTGTTACAGAAATTGAACGAATTAAGGAGCAACTACGTAATTTACAAAACGAAAGGTTTGATGGGGAAAGGCTTAAGGGTGGAATCGAAGAGGTTTTGTGGGGAGATCGGCCGTCGGCGTGTGTGTTGAGGAATCAACACAGACGTCGCAAAGCAATGGAGTTAATGGGGTTGAATGTCCAGGTAGGTATGCAGGGGTATAGAGTGAATCAGGTGTTGACGACGACGGAGGGTATGAGTGGGTATATTGATGCTTGGGTTAAATTGAAAACGCAAAGTGTTGGAATAAGTGAAATTGCATTGCAGTCAATCGGTAGGTTTGTGCGTTGTGAGCTGGAGGAGCATGATCGTTTGATGTTGGGAGGGCCGATAACGGAGTGTGAGACTTGGGAGGCTTTATCTGGGGCGCAATTGGGTAAGGCGCCAGGAATAGATGGGTTGCCCAGCGACTTTTATATTCAAAATTGGAACGTTTTAAAGGGGTTTTTGGTACGTTTATTCAATATCATGAAGCGGGATGGGGTTTTAGGGGAACAACAAAGGTTGGCTGTGGTCGTCCTAGTTCCTAAAGGCGAGCCATTAACGGTTAAAGATTATCGTGCAATCTCGTTATTATGTGGGGACTATAAAATTTTTGGAAGGATCTTGGCCAACAGAATAAAAAAAGTCCTGGGCAAAGTGATTGACGAGGGACAATATGGGGTACCGGGCAGGTCTATGTATGAAGGTCACGGTATGATTAGAAGTTTTATTGAAGAAAGAGTAAGATTGGGAGATGGGGGGGTATTGGCTATAGATTGGGAGGCGGCATATGATAGTGTGGAACGGGAGACGTTATGGAAGATAATGAGATGGCAGGGGTTTGGGGCGGAAATTATATCATGGGCCAAATTAATGTATCAAGAGGCATCTTTGCGTGTGCAGGTGAATGGGAGGTTGGGAGATCGGATTCAGATGGGAAGGGGTTTGCGTCAAGGTTGTCCCCTTTCACAAATTTTTTTTGCTTGTTTTCAAGACCCCTTTTATAGAGGGATAAGGGTTTTATTGGAAGCAAATGGGATGAGTAATGTAAGGGGTGGGGGAGCGGGCATTGTTGGATATGTCGACGACACGACGATTTTGGTGAGAGAAAACATGGATTTGATTCGGGTAGAAAAGTTAGTGAAAGTTTTTGAAAAGGCTACTGGCATGACGATCAACATGAGGAAAACAAAGTATATGAATCTTGGAAAAGGGTCGTGTGAGGAAGGAATGGTAGCTGAAAGGTGGGAAAGGGTGGACCAAATAAAGATATGTGGGATCGTTTATGTAAATGATATCAAGTCAGCACAACAAATAAATTCCGTGCGTATCGTTGATAGTGTTCTGAAGCGTCTTAGTGGGTTGAGAGCTGCTAATTTAAGTTTGCAACAAAGGGTGATAACAACGAATGTGCTATTATATAGTAAACTATGGCATGTTACGGTAATATTTCCGATACTTCGTTGTGAATTAAAAAGGTTACAAAAAAGTGTTTTTAGATTCATTTGGGGAACAGGGAGCGAATGGTTAAGTAGAGCGGTTGTCACACTCCCGGTTGGCCGTGGAGGGCTGGGTCTTATAGATGTCGAAAAGAGGATAATAAGTATGTATTTAAAACATAGTTATAAGCGGGAGGGAGGGGCGAAAGAAGACGGTCTTCATAGGATACATCAGGATATGCGACGGTGGTGGGGGGGTCGGGAGTTCATGATAGGTGAGGCAATGTTACGGGTCATCATAAACGTGAGGGATCACTCACAAATTAAATTGAGAAATCTTGATAGGGCAGATGGTAAGGCTCTGGTAGCGGCGGTAGAAGGAGTTTATCCGATGTATGATTGGCATAATATTTGGGGGCGTTTAAATAAATTGCGTTTAAAACCTAAAGTAAGAGAAGTTATGTATAGATTTTTACATGGAATCTTGCCGTCAGGAATGGTTTTATTCTATAAGAGAATACGAGAGGATGGGGAATGCAGGGATTGTGGAGGATTGGCGACTATTTATCATACGGTGTATTTTTGCGATTGTATTGAACTTATAAGGGTTTGGATGGGTAAGGTTTTAAGGTTAGTGGGGGGAGGGGGTTTGCAGGTTTTGAGGGTTTTAAGTTTAGATATAACTGGGGTGAATAAAAGGGTTGAGAATGCGATTGGGTATATGATTACGGATTATATATACATGATGTGGGCTATGAGGGAGGCGGACGTGCGTGCAAGAATTAATGCATTGGCAGCAACTTTTTATAGGACACAGTGTAGAAATAAAGGGGTGTATGGAGGGAGATGGGAGAGAGATTTTAGTGAGGGTTATCGAAATTTCACATTAAGGGATTTATGGGATTTGCAAAATGGGTAAAGGGATACGACGGGCTATTTTCCTAGACTTGGGTGTGAGCATGGAGAGCTGTTTATATGGATGTATAAATGAGTTTTGATATCTAGAGGCAGTAGGGTTATTACCCCGAGGTTTTCAAGAACTACACAATTATCATTGAGGAAGGTGTAGCACTACGATTGCATATTTTTATCATGTATAAATCATTTCAAGGACTTTATGATGAAAATTTTCTATGAGACTCAAATATGTGCATAGGAGTCTTTACTGTTTTTGATTCAATTGTAAGTGGTAAAAAGTGTTTCCTAGCGTATAGCAATTGATTTTTATTTTGTTATATTTTATGCTGTGTTACAGTGTGCTTTTCAGTAATATTATATTACTTGTAACTAGTTTGCATTATTTTTCTTTGTTTTGCTGAGATGTAAAATATCATATCGTAGTTTTGTTTTGTTATATTGGATGTTTTTTATTGTGACTTTTAGTATTATCCCGTTTCCTTCTTTGAATAGTAAATACCTATGTATGTTAAGATCTCGTGATAATCGCCAATATTAATGTTTTGAGTATCGTGGTGCTCTGTTAAGCACCTAAGATCTTAGAATTAGTCTTGCATACGTGTGTTGACAGGCAGAAACCTCACCTAGTATGTGCCTGATGTAGTCTCATGTAGTGTAATGTGTGTGCTTGTGTGTGTCATTGTGCGTGTTTGTTTGTTTTTATTCTCTGTTTTATTGTACAATCTTCATAATTTCCAGTGTTTGATGTTTGGTAATATGTAACCTTGTTAGAGATGTTCTTTAACAAATAAAGCAATACCACTGTAATGTATAGTGTTGTGTGAGTGTATTATCACTGTAATATACGGTGTGTTGTGTGTGAGTGTAATAATACCAATGTAACATAACGGTGTGGTGTGTGTGAGTGTGTATTACCACTGTACTGTATGGTGTCGTTATTAGGTCTCGGGTTAAGTGCGATTCTAGTGCAGTAATCTTTTGTCGTGTATCTTTTTAATATATTTCTGTCATTTGTATCGCACTGTTTTAAATAAAATATAAAAAAAAAAACTTCTCAAATACTGTATTACTATAATAAAAACAACTTAAAATACCTGTCTAATATGTTTTAATACTAAACAATGAGCCCATAACTATAAAATAACTTACATATATTCACAAGAGTTAAAATAATAATAACCACAAGTGATATTTAAAGATGACGACGACCGTCAGTGTCCGCTGGGGTGATGGGGGGGGTAGGGGTAACCCCCACTACCTGTAATATCTCACCTGTGTTTATTAATTAATTGGATGTTGTTGTTTACTGTAACTAAGACACGGACATATTGTCGGGTAGACATACACACTGGCGTCTACCTTGTCGGGTAGACATACACACTGGCGTCTACCTTGTCGGGTAGACATACACACTGGCGTCTACCTTGTCGGGTAGACATACACACTGGCGTCTAACTTGTCGGGTAGACATACACACTGGCGTCTACCTTGTCGGGTAGACATACACACTGGCGTCTACCTTGTCGGGTAGACATACACACTGGCGTCTACCTTGTCGGGTAGACATACACACTGGCGTCTATCTTGTCGGGTAGACATACACACTGGCGTCTACCTTGTCGGGTAGACATACACACTGGCGTCTACCTTGTCGGGTAGACATACACACTGGCGTCTAACTTGTCGGGTAGGCATACACACTGGCGTCTACCTTGTCGGGTAGACATACACACTGGCGTCTACCTTGTCGGGTAGACATACACACTGGCGTCTACCTTATCGGGTAGACATACACACTGGCGTCTACCTTGTCGGGTAGACATACACACTGGCGTCTACCTTGTCGGGTAGACATACACACTGGCGTCTACCTTGTCGGGTAGACATACACACTGGCATCTACCTTGTCGGGTAGACATACACACTGGCGTCTACATTGTCGGGTAGACATACACACTGGCGTCTACCTTGTCGGGTAGACATACACACTGGCGTCTACCTTGTCGGGTAGACATACACACTGGCATCTACCTTGTCGGGTAGACATACACACTGGCGTCTACCTTGTCGGGTAGACATACACACTGGCGTCTACCTTGTTGGGTAGACATACACACTGGCGTCTACCTTGTCGGGTAGACATACATACTGGCGTCTACCTTGTCGGGTAGACATACACACTGGCGTCTACCTTATCGGGTAGACATACACACTGGCGTCTACCTTGTCGGGTAGACATACACACTGGCGTCTACCTTGTCGGGTAGACATACACACTGGCGTCTACCTTGTCGGGTAGACATACACACTGGCATCTACCTTGTCGGGTAGACATACACACTGGCGTCTACCTTGTCGGGTAGACATACACACTGGCGTCTACCTTGTCGGGTAGACATACACACTGGCGTCTACCTTGTCGGGTAGACATACACACTGGCGTCTACCTTGTCGGGTAGACATACACACTGGCGTCTACCTTGTCGGGTAGACATACACACTGGCATCTACCTTGTCGGGTAGACATACACACTGGCGTCTACCTTGTCGGGTAGACATACACACTGGCGTCTACCTTGTCGAGTAGACATACACACAGGCGTCTACCTTGTCGGGTAGACATGCACACTGGCGTCTACCTTGTTGGGTAGACATACACACTGGCGTCTACCTTGTCGGGTAGACATACACACTGGCGTCTACCTTGTCGGGTAGACATACACACTGGCGTCTACCTTGTCGGGTAGACATACACACTGGCGTCTACCTTGTCGGGTAGACATACACACTGGCGTCTACCTTGTCGGGTAGACATACACACTGGCGTCTACCTTGTCGAGTAGACATACACACAGGCGTCTACCTTGTCGGGTAGACATACACACTGGCGTCTACCTTGTTGGGTAGACATACACACTGGCGTCTACCTTGTCGGGTAGACATACACACTGGCGTCTACCTTGTCGGAGTTGATAAATTCCAACCTGAAGCTTTAACACTATGATATATATTTTTTCCTGTGACTCATCCTAATTGTTCATTTATTTTTAGTTGTTGCTATCTTATGCAAATTGATCTCAGGTCTACCTGTATTTACGTTTTATATATATATATATATATATATATATATATATATATATATATATATATATATATATATATATATATATATATATATATATATATATATAAAGAAAATCTCAGTAATAATCAATTATAATATGTGAGTTTGTTTAGGAGTCTGGTATAAATAACTGTTTCTGCTGCTGGTGTGTTTCTAATGTATCAGACAAGACGAAAGTTTTCTTAACATTCTTCATGGAACAGGTAAATCTTATTAAAGTGACTCATAACTATGATAAAGCTGTGAGGTTTTGATAATTAAAGCCAATGTTTCTGCAGAGGTCATATAGCAACAGTCACAATGTTTCTGCAGAGGTCATATAGCAACAGTCACAATGTTTCTGCAGAGGCCATATAGCAACAGTCACAATGTTTGTGCAGAGGTCATATAGCAACAGTCACAATGTTTCTGCAGAGGCCATATAGCAACAGTCACAATGTTTCTGCAGAGGCCATATAGCAACAGTCACAATATTTCTGCAGAGGTCATATAGCAACAGTCACAATGTTTCTGCAGAGGCCATACAGCAACAGTCACAATGTTCCTGCAGAGACCATACAGCAACAGTCACAATGTTTCTGCAGAGGCCATACAGCAACAGTCACAATGTTTCTGCAGAGGCCATACAGCAACAGTCACAATATTTCTGCAGAGACCATACAGCAACAGTCACAATGTTTCTGCAGAGGTCATATAGCAACAGTCACAATGTTTCTGCAGAGGCCATACAGCAACAGTCACAATATTTCTGCAGAGACCATACAGCAACAGTCACAATATTTCTGCAGAGGCCATACAGCAACAGTCACAATATTTCTGCAGAGGCCATACAGCAACAGTCACAATGTTTGTGCAGAGACCATACAGCAACAGTCACAATGTTTGTGCAGAGACCATACAGCAACAGTCACAATGTTTGTGCAGAGACCATACAGCAACAGTCACAATATTTCTGCAGAGGCCATACAGCAACAGTCACAATGTTTCTGCAGAGACCATACAGCAACAGTCACAATATTTCTGCAGAGGCCATACAGCAACAGTCACAATATTTCTGCAGAGGCCATACAGCAACAGTCACAATATTTCTGCAGAGGCCATACAGCAACAGTCACAATGTTTCTGCAGAGGCCATACAGCAACAGTCACAATATTTCTGCAGAGGCCATACAGCAACAGTCACAATGTTTCTGCAGAGGCCATACAGCAACAGTCACAATATTTCTGCAGAGGCCATACAGCAACAGTCACAATATTTCTGCAGAGGCCATACAGCAACAGTCACAATGTTTGTGCAGAGACCATACAGCAACAGTCACAATGTTCCTGCAGAGGCCATACAGCAACAGTCACAATGTTTCTGCAGAGGCCATACAGCAACAGTCACAATATTTCTGCAGAGGCCATACAGCAACAGTCACAATGTTTCTGCAGAGGCCATACAGCAACAGTCACAATGTTTCTGCAGAGGTCATATAGCAACAGTCACAATGTTTCTGCAGAGGCCATACAGCAACAGTCACAATGTTTCTGCAGAGGTCATATAGCAACAGTCACAATGTTTCTGCAGAGGCCATACAGCAACAGTCACAATGTTTCTGCAGAGGCCATACAGCAACAGTCACAATGTTCCTGCAGAGGCCATACAGCAACAGTCACAATGTTTCTGCAGAGGCCATACAGCAACAGTCACAATATTTCTGCAGAGGCCATACAGCAACAGTCACAATGTTTCTGCAGAGGCCATACAGCAACAGTCACAATATTTCTGCAGAGGCCATACAGCAACAGTCACAATGTTTCTGCAGAGGCCATACAGCAACAGTCACAATATTTCTGCAGAGGCCATACAGCAACAGTCACAATGTTTCTGCAGAGGCCATACAGCAACAGTCACAATGTTTCTGCAGAGGTCATATAGCAACAGTCACAATGTTTCTGCAGAGGCCATACAGCAACAGTCACAATGTTCCTGCAGAGGTCATATAGCAACAGTCACAATGTTTCTGCAGAGGCCATACAGCAACAGTCACAATGTTTCTGCAGAGGTCATATAGCAACAGTCACAATGTTTCTGCAGAGATCATATAGCAACAGTCACAATGTTCCTGCAGAGGTCATATAACAACAGTCACAATGTTCCTGCAGAGGTCATATAACAACAGTCACAATGTTCCTGCAGAGGTCATATAACAACAGTCACAATGTTCCTGCAGAGGTCATATAACAACAGTCACAATGTTTCTGCAGAGGTCATATAACAACAGTCACAATGTTCCTGCAGAGGTCATATAGCAACAGTCACAATGTTCCTGCAGAGGTCATATAACAACAGTCACAATGTTCCTGCAGAGGTCATATAACAACAGTCACAATGTTCCTGCAGAGGTCATATAACAACAGTCACAATGTTTCTGCAGAGGCCATATAGCAACAGTCACAATGTTTCTGCAGAGGTCATATAGCAACAGTCACAATGTTTCTGCAGAGGTCATATAGCAACAGTCACAATGTTTCTGCAGAGGCCATACAGCAACAGTCACAATGTTTCTGCAGAGGCCATACAGCAACAGTCACAATGTTCCTGCAGAGGCCATACAGCAACAGTCACAATGTTTCTGCAGAGGCCATACAGCAACAGTCACAATATTTCTGCAGAGGCCATACAGCAACAGTCACAATGTTTCTGCAGAGGCCATACAGCAACAGTCACAATATTTCTGCAGAGGCCATACAGCAACAGTCACAATGTTTCTGCAGAGGCCATACAGCAACAGTCACAATATTTCTGCAGAGGCCATACAGCAACAGTCACAATGTTTCTGCAGAGGCCATACAGCAACAGTCACAATGTTTCTGCAGAGGTCATATAGCAACAGTCACAATGTTTCTGCAGAGGCCATACAGCAACAGTCACAATGTTCCTGCAGAGGTCATATAGCAACAGTCACAATGTTTCTGCAGAGGCCATACAGCAACAGTCACAATGTTTCTGCAGAGGTCATATAGCAACAGTCACAATGTTTCTGCAGAGATCATATAGCAACAGTCACAATGTTCCTGCAGAGGTCATATAACAACAGTCACAATGTTCCTGCAGAGGTCATATAACAACAGTCACAATGTTCCTGCAGAGGTCATATAACAACAGTCACAATGTTCCTGCAGAGGTCATATAACAACAGTCACAATGTTTCTGCAGAGGTCATATAACAACAGTCACAATGTTCCTGCAGAGGTCATATAGCAACAGTCACAATGTTCCTGCAGAGGTCATATAACAACAGTCACAATGTTCCTGCAGAGGTCATATAACAACAGTCACAATGTTCCTGCAGAGGTCATATAACAACAGTCACAATGTTTCTGCAGAGGCCATATAGCAACAGTCACAATGTTTCTGCAGAGGTCATATAACAACAGTCACAATGTTCCTGCAGAGGTCATATAACAACAGTCACAATGTTTCTGCAGAGGCCATATAGCAACAGTCACAATGTTTCTGCAGAGGTCATATAGCAACAGTCACAATGTTCCTGCAGAGGCCATATAGCAACAGTCACAATGTTCCTGCAGAGGTCATATAACAACAGTCACAATATACATGTTTCTAGAAATTTTAAAGGATAAATCAATTAAGTATTTTGGGTATTTTAGATATTTCATAAATCCTCAAGATTTCTTCGTCTAAGACGCTGAGCTGCTAATACCTGAAGTTCTCAAAAACCAAGATCAATATACAGAAAGTTGAACTATCATGATGTGAAGAATAATAGTTCACATAAGAACAATTATTTGATGGTTTTGTGTACATTTTGAATTTAAAAATCACAGTTACCCTTAATAAATAAGACATCTAAAGAAGACAATGAGTTATTTTGTTCAAATTCAACAGTAAAATTTACGGAATGAACTACACTGTTTAATTCAACAAGGAAATGGTTTATATCCGTATTGTTCAGCACTAAACACAAAAATGGTTTATATCCGTATTGTTCGGCACTAAACACAAAAATGGTTTATATCCGTATTGTTCAGCACTAAACACAAAAATGGTTTATATCCGTATCGTTCAGCACTAAACACAAAAATGGTTTATATCCGTATTGTTCGGCAATAACATATCTTTTCCACTTAGTTCTTCTGGGAAGGATTTTTGTTACGCAGTCTTGTTTCAAAATACATGGAAAATATGACATGTACAGATTGCAAGGGACAGATGAAAGAGGATTTCCATTTGCCATACATAACTTTTGAGTGTAAAACTCCATTAAACATAACCTTTGAATCAACAATACAAAGTTTAATAAGTTCAATTATTATTATTATTATTTTTATTATGAAAACCAAGCGCTAAACCCGCTAGAGTTCATCATTTCGTTGACTGTCTTCCCCTCTAGTTCACTTACCCACTGCACCTCATGTGTAGTACCCTTTATGGAAGTTTGGCTTCTCCCTCTCGTACTGCTTCACTCTCCATTGTTAACTCTACACTCTATTGGAAACACAAACGCACTGGAGAATTTTGTGTGTGATATCTCTTATATCCGAACTGTTCAAGGTGAATACGAGGTCCAGCCTGGTTGCTTCATAGTCTCCTCTCTCACTGGTTGTGTCCCTAACAGGTTGGTACATGACGTTTTCCCGTATCTTGGCTCTCCATGTTTCTGTTCCCCCATCTGGCTCCAGATTCTTCCAGTCATTCCCCTTATGGTTGAAATCACCCATGTAGGCTCTTATGGCAACTTCGGCTAGTGTGTCCACCATCACTCGGTTGCTCTCATCGTATTCCCGTCTTGGCCACCTACTATTCAGTGGCAGGTTATACATCACTGCTATCACCATTTTTGGGGCCCCTGTATGAAGCGTTCCTACTATTTAGTCATCCGCTCCTCCTCTGACTAGTCCTTCAATCTCCTCAAAAGTACTTCTTCCCATCTGTTCCCCCTTGTTTTCCCTCAGGATCTGATATCCAGACAGGAAGAGAGCATCTGTTATCACTTATGTGAGCATCGTCTCTGTGATTCTTATGTCGTCTGGCGAAGCCTCAGTGATTATTTCCTGCCACTCCTCATTCTTATTGTTAATTCTATCTGCGATGATGTGCCATACTTTTTGCTTCCTTTCTAGAGCTGTATTCTGGGAGGTGGGATGGGTTATTTCTGGTTTTGAGTGTGGAAGGCAGGTCTGGTTGTTTTGGTAGTCTTCTTGTGTGACAGTACTCACCTAGTTGTACTCACCTAGTTGAGGTTGCGGGGGTCGAGTCCGAGCTCCTGGCCCCGCCTCTTCACTGATCGCTACTAGGTCACTCTCCCTGAACCGTGAGCTTTATCATACCTCTGCTTAAAGCTATGTATGGATCCTGCCTCCACTACATCGCTTCCCAAACTATTCCACTTACTGACTACTCTGTGGCTGAAGAAATACTTCCTAACACCCCTGTGATTCATCTGTGTCTTCAACTTCCAACTGTGTCCCCTTGTTACTGTGTCCAATCTCTGGAACATCCTGTCTTTATCCACCTTGTCAATTCCTCTCAGTATTTTGTAAGTCGTTATCATGTCCCCCCTATCTCTCCTGTCCTCCAGTGTCGTTAGGTTGATTTCCCTTAACCTCTCCTCGTAGGACATACCTCTTAGCTCTGGGACTAGTCTTGTTGCAAACCTTTGCACTTTCTCTAGTTTCTTTACGTGCTTGGCTAGGTGTGGGTTCCAAACTGGTGCCGCATACTCCAATATGGGCCTAACGTACACGGTGTACAGGGTCCTGAACGATTCCTTATTAAGATGTCGGAATGCTGTTCTGAGGTTTGCTAGGCGCCCATATGCTGCAGCAGTTATTTGGTTGATGTGCGCTTCAGGAGATGTACCTGGTGTTATACTCACCCCAAGATCTTTTTCCTTGAGTGAGGTTTGTAGCCTCTGGCCCCCTAGACTGTACTCCGTCTGCGGTCTACTTTGCCCTTCCCCAATCTTCATGACTTTTCACTTGGTGGGATTGAACTCCAGGAGCCAATTGCTGGACCAGGTCTGCAGCCTGTCCAGATCCCTTTGTAGTTCTGCCTGGTCTTCGATCGAGTGAATTCTTCTCATCAACTTCACGTCATCTGCAAGCAGTGACACCTCAGAGTCTATTTTTTCCGTCAGGTCGTTCACAAATACCAGAAACAGCACTGGTACTAGGACTGACCCCTGTGGGACCCCGCTGGTCACAGGTGCCCACTCTGACACCTCGCTGCTGTCTTCCTGACAAGTATTCCCTGATCCATTGTAGTGCCTTCCCTGTTATTCCTGCTTGGTCCTCCAATTTTTGCACCAATCTCTTGTGTGGAACTGTGTCAAACGCCTTCTTGCAGTCCAAGAATATGCAATCCACCCACCCCTCTCTCTCTTGTCTTACTGCTGTCACCATGTCATAGAACTCCAGTAGGTTTGTGACACAGGATTTCCCGTCCCTGAAACCATGTTGGCTGCTGTTGATGAGATCATTCCTTTCTAGGTGTTCCACCACTCTTCTCCTGATTATCTTCTCCATGATTTTGCATACTATACATGTCAGTGACACTGGTCTGTAGTTTAATGCTTCATGTCTGTCTCCTTTTTTAAAGATTGGGACTACATTTGCTGTCTTCCATGCCTCAGGCAATCTCCCTGTTTCGATAGATGTATTGAATATTGTTAGGGGTACACATAGCACCTCTGCTCCCTCTCTCAATACCCATGGGGAGATGTTATCTGGCCCCATTGCCTTTGAGGTATCTAGCTCACTCAGAAGCCTCTTCACTTCTTCCTCGGTTGTGTGCACTGTGTCCAGCACATGGTGGTGTGCCCCACCTCTCCGTCTTTCTGGAGCCCTTTCTGTCTCCTCTGTGAACACTTCTTTGAATCTCTTGTTGAGTTCCTCACATACTTCACGGTCATTTCTTGTTGTCTCTCCTCCTTCCTTCCTTAGCCTGATTACCTGGTCCTTAACTGTTGTTTTCCTCCTGATGTGGCTGTACAACAGTTTCGGGTCAGATTTGGCTTTCGCTGCTATGTTATTTTCATATTGTCTTTGGACCTCCCTTCTTATCTGTGCATATTCGTTTCTGGATCTACGACTGCTCTCCTTATTCTCCTGGGTCCTTTGCCTTCTATATTTCTTCCATTCCCTAGCACACTTGGTTTTTGCCTCCCTGCACCTTTGGGTAAACCATGGGCTCATCCTGGCTTTTTCATTATACCTGTTACCCTTGGGTACAAACCTCTCCTCAGCCTCCTTGCATTTTGTTGCTACATATTCCATCATCTCATTAACTGGCTTCCCTGCCAGTTCTCTGTCCCACTGAACCCCGTTCAGGAAGTTCCTCATTCCTATGTAATTCCCTTTCTTGTAGTTTGGCTTCATTCATCCTGGCCTTCCTGCTTCTCCTTACACTTGTAGCTCTACTGTGTATTCGAAGCATAAAACCACATGGTCACTGGCCCCAAGGGGTCTTTCATATGTGATGTCCTCGATTTCTGCACTACTGAAGGTGAATACTAAGTCCAGCCTTGCTGGTTCATCCTCTCCTCTCTCTCTTGTAGTGTCCCTTACGTGTTGGTACATGAAGTTTTCCAGTACCACCTCCATCATCTTAGCCCTTCATGTATCTTGGCCCCCATGCGGGTCCAAGTTCTCCCAATCGATCTCCTTGTGGTTAAAGTCACCCATGATCAGTAGTTTTGCCCTGCATGCGTGAGCTCTTCTGGCCGCTGTAGCCAGTGTGTCAACCATCGCTCTATTGCTCTCGTCGTACTCTTGCCTTGGCCTCCTGCTGTTCTGTGGTGGGTTATACATCACTGCTATTACCACCTTGGGGGAGAAGGGGGTAACCTGCAAGTGTGGAGTGTGGCTCGGCTCTGGTTGTGTCTAGTTAGTATGGGATAGAAGGGTAGAGGAGATGTGGTGGGTGGTTCTGTGGGTGGTTGTGCTTGCTGTTATTTTAGAGGCTGTGCTTCATTATCTATCAGTACCTGCCCTGTCCCCCCTTCCTGCTTCTGGTACCTTCTTACTCTTGTTCCCTTTCTTCTTGTGTTCTTTTGCAGTCAACAGAACATAACATTTTGTGAACCTTTTAACAATGGTTTCCCCTGTAGGATTTTCTTTTGTTCCCTTTCTGACCTGAATGTCAATTTGATTGGGCAGTTCTTTTCCCTCGAATACTACCCAAGTCTCTAAAAAATTGTCAGTTGGGTCGTGTCCTCTCCTGTAACCACAATGATTCTCTCAATCTCTTACCTTATCCTGTTTTCTTTCATCATAGGTCTTCCCCTCCACCCATGAATAATGACAGTCCTCTCACTTTCCTCATCCCATTTTTTCCCTCCGTATCTTTGGGTCTGATTTAAGTATCTCCTTCGTTGTCTCCCTTACTATCACCCAGATATCACAGTGGCCTGTTATTGTTTCCTCAAGGAATTTCTTTTCAATTTCCCATCTTTCAGTTCCCTCGCTTTCTGCTGTTGTTCCTCCACCCTTGCTTCTTCGTCCTGACTCGTGTGTGTGTTTGGGGGGTGTTAACATGTGTGGGGGTGCTTGTGTGTGTATGTAGTGTGTGTATGTTAGTGTGTGTGTTGGGTGTGTGTTGGGTGTGTGTGTGTGTGTGTGTGTGTGTGTGTGTGTGTGTGTGTGTGTGTGTGTGTGTGTGTGTATGTAGTCTGTGTGTAATGTGTGTGTATGTAGGGCGTGTGTGTAACGTGTGTGAAATGTGTGCGTGTGGTATGTGCGTGTAGTGGGTGCGTGTAGAGTGTGCGTGTGTAGTGCGTATGTAGTGTGTGTGTGTGTGTGTGTGTCTAGTGTGTGTGTGTGTGTAGTGTGTGTAGTGTGTGTGTGTAGTGTGTGTGTGTAGTGTGTGTGTGTAGTGTGTGTGTGTAGTGTGTGCGTGTAGTGTGTGCGTGTAGTGTGTGCGTGTAGTGTGTGCGTGTAATGTGTGCGTGTAATGTGTGCGTGTAGTGTGTGCGTGTAGTGTGTGCGTGTAGTGTGTGCGTGTAGTGTGTGCGTGTAGTGTGTGCGTGTAGTGTGTGCGTGTAGTGTGTGCGTGTAGTGTGTGCGTGTAGTGTGTGCGTGTAGTGTGTGCGTGTAGTGTGTGCGTGTAGTGTGTGCGTGTAGTGTATGCGTGTAGTGTGTGCGTGTAGTGTGTGCGTGTAGTGTGTGCGTGTAGTGTGTGCGTGTAGTGTGTGCGTGTAGTGTGTGCGCGTGTGTAGTGCGCGCGTGTAGTGTGTGTGTGTGTAGTGTGTGTGTGTGTGTGTGTGTGTGTGTGTGTGTGTGTGTGTGTGTGTGTGTGTGTGTGTGAAGTGCGTGCGTGTAGTGTGCGCGTGTAGTGTGTGTGAGTAGTGTGTGTGTGTAGTGTGTGCGTGTAGTGTGTGTGTGTGTGTGTGCGTGTGTGTGTGTGTGTGTGTACTCACCTAGTTGTACTCACCTAGTTGAGGTTGCGGGGGTCGAGTCCGAGCTCCTGGCCCCGCCTCTTCACTGATCGCTACTAGGTCACTCTCCCTGAGCCGTGAGCTTTATCATACCTCTGCTTAAAGCTATGTATGGATCCTGCCTCCACTACATCGCTTCCCAAACTATTCCACTTACTGACTACTCTGTGGCTGAAGAAATACTTCCTAACATCCCTGTGATTCATCTGTGTCTTCAGCTTCCAGCTGTGTCCCCTTGTTACTGTGTCCAATCTCTGGAACATCCTGTCTTTGTCCACCTTGTCAACTCCTCTCAGTATTTTGTATGTCGTTATCATGTCCCCCTTATCTCTCCTGTCCTCCAGTGTCGTCAGGTTGATTTCCCTTAACCTCTCCTCGTAGGACATACCTCTTAGCTCTGGGACTAGTCTTGTTGCAAACCTTTGCACTTTCTCTAGTTTCTTCACGTGCTTGGCTAGGTGTGGGTTCCAAACTGGTGCCGCATACTCCAATATGGGCCTAACGTACACGGTGTACAGGGTCCTGAATGATTCCTTATTAAGATGTGGGAATGCTGTTCTGAGGTTTGCTAGGCGCCCATATGCTGCAGCAGTTATTTGGTTGATGTGCGCTTCAGGAGATGTGCCTGGTGTTATACTCACCCCAAGATCTTTTTCCTTGAATGAGGTTTGTAGTCTCTGACCCCCTAGACTGTACTCCGTCTGCGGCCTTCTTTGCCCTTCCCCAATCTTCATGACTTTGCACTTGGTGGGATTGAACTCCAGGAGCCAATTGCTGGACCAGGTCTGCAGCCTGTCCAGATCCCTTTGTAGTTCTGCCTGGTCTTCGATCGAGTGAATTCTTCTCATCAACTTCACGTCATCTGCAAACAGGGACACCTCAGAGTCTATTCCTTCCGTCATGTCGTTCACAAATACCAGAAACAGCACTGGTCCTAGGACTGACCCCTGCGGGACCCCGCTGGTCACAGGTGCCCACTCTGACACCTCACCACGTACCATGACTCGCTGCTGTCTTCCTGACAACTATTCCCTGATCCATTGTAGTGCCTTCCCTGTTATCCCTGCTTGGTCCTCCAGTTTTTGCACCAATCTCTTGTGTGGAACTGTGTCAAACGCCTTCTTGCAGTCCAAGAAAATGCAATCCACCCACCCCTCTCTCTCTTGTCTTACTGCTGTCACCATGTCATAGAACTCCAGTAGGTTTGTGACACAGGATTTCCCGTCCCTGAAACCATGTTGGCTGCTGTTGATGAGATCGTTCCTTTCTAGGTGTTCCACCACTCTTCTCCTGATAATCTTCTCCATGATTTTGCATACTATACATGTCAGTGACACTGGTCTGTAGTTTAATGCTTCATGTCTGTCTCCTTTTTTAAAGATTGGGACTACATTTGCTGTCTTCCATGCCTTAGGCAATCTCCCTGTTTCGATAGATGTATTGAATATTGTTGTTAGGGGTACACATAGCGCCTCTGCTCCCTCTCCCAATACCCATGGGGAGATGTTATCTGGCCCCATTGCCTTTGAGGTATCTAGCTCACTCAGAAGCCTCTTCACTTCTTCCTCGGTTGTGTGCACTGTGTCCAGCACTTGGTGGTGTGCCCCACCTCTCCGTCTTTCTGGAGTCCCTTCTGTCTCCTCTGTGAACACTTCTTTGAATCTCTTGTTGAGTTCTTCACATACTTCACGGTCATTTCTTGTTGTCTCTCCTCCTTCCTTCCTTAGCCTGATTACCTGGTCCTTGACTGTTGTTTTCCTCCTGATGTGGCTGTACAACAGTTTCGGGTCAGATTTGGCTTTCGCTGCTATGTCATTTTCATATTGTCTTTGGGCCTCCCTTCTTATCTGTGCATATTCGTTTCTGGCTCTACGACTGCTCTCCTTATTCTCCTGGGTCCTTTGCCTTCTATATTTCTTCCATTCCCTAGCACACTTGGTTTTTGCCTCCCTGCACCTTTGGGTAAACCATGGGCTCATCCTGGCTTTTTCATTATTCCTGTTACCCTTGGGTACAAACCTCTCCTCAGCCTCCTTGCATTTTGTTGCTACATATTCCATCATCTCATTAACTGGCTTCCCTGCCAGTTCTCTGTCCCACTGAACCCCGTTCAGGTAGTTCCTCATTCCTGTGTAGTCCCCTTTCTTGTAGTTTGGCTTCATTCTTCCTGGCCTTCCTGCTTCTCCCTCCACTTGTAGCTCTACTGTGTATTCGAAGCTTAAAACCACATGGTCACTGGCCTCAAGGGGTCTTTCATATGTGATGTTCTCGATATCTGCACTACTCAAGGTGAATACTAAGTCCAGCCTTGCTGGTTCATCCTCTCCTCTCTCTCTTGTAGTGTCCCTTACGTGTTGGCACATGAAGTTTTCCAGTACCACCTCCATCATCTTAGCGTGTGTGTAACGTGTGTGAAATGTGTGCGTGTAGTGGGTGCGTGTAGAGTGTGCGTGTGTAGTGCGTATGTAGTGTGTGTAGTGTGTGTGTGTGTGTGTGTGTGTGTGTAGTGTGTGTGTGTGTGTAGTGTGTGTAGTGTGTGTGTGTAGTGTGTGTGTGTAGTGTGTGCGTGTAGTGTGTGCGTGTAGTGTGTGCGTGTAGTGTGTGCGTGTAGTGTGTGCGTGTAGTGTGTGCGTGTAGTGTGTGCGTGTAGTGTGTGCGTGTAGTGTGTGCGTGTATAGTGTGCGTGTATAGTGTGCGTGTAGTGTGTGCGTGTATAGTGTGCGTGTATAGTGTGCGTGTAGTGTGTGCGTGTAGTGTGCGCGTGTAGTGTGTGCGTGTAGTGTTTGTACTCGCCTATTTGTGATTGCAGGGGTCGATTCATAGCCCCTGGCCCCGCCGCTTCACTGATCGCTACTAAGTTCTCTCTCTTCCTGCTCCATGAGCTATATCACACCTCGTCATGAAACTATGCATGGTTCATGCCATCACTACGTCACTTTCCTGATTATTCCATTTGCTAACAACTCTGTGACTGAAGAAATACTTCTTAACGTATCTTTGACTCAACTAAGTCTTCAACTTCTAATTGTGACCAGTTGCTTCTGTGACTCATCTCTGTAACATCCTGTCCCAGTCCACCTTGTTAATTCCTCGCAGTATTTTATAAGTCGTTATTATACTTTTATTGTACTGTACTGGTTTTCTGTGGTATTGTACTGTACTGGTATTCTGTGTTATTATACTGTTCTGTTCTTCTGTGTTGCTGAACTATACTGGTCTTCTGTGTTGCTGTACTGTACTGGTCTTCTGTGTTATTGTACTGTACTGTACTGGTATACAGTGTTATTGTGCGGTACTGGTCTTCTGTGTCATTGTACTAAACCGGTCTTCTGTGTTATTGTACTGTACTGGTCTTCTGTGTTATTGTAGTGTACTGGTTTTCTGTGTTATTGTACTGTGCTGGTCTTCTGTATTATTGTACAGTACTGGTCTTCTGTGTTATAGTAGTGTACAGGTCTTCTATGTTATTGTACTGTACATATCTTCTGTGGTATTGTACTGTACTGATATTCTGTGTTATTGTACTGTACAGGTCTTCTGTGTTATTGTTCTGTACTGGTCTTCTGTGTTATTGTACTGTACTGGTCTTCTGTGATATTGTTCTGTACTGGTCTTCTGTGTTATTGTTCTGTACTGGTCTTCTGTGTTATTGTACTGTACTGGTCTTCTGTGTTATTGTTCTGTACTGGTCTTCTGTGTTATTGTTCTGTACTGGTCTTCTGTGTTATTGTTCTGTACTGGTCTTCTGTGTTATTGTACTGTACAGGTCTTCTGTGTTATTGTAGTATACTGGTCTTCTGTATTATTGTACAGTACTGGTCTTTTGTGATATAACACTGTGCTGGTCTTGTGTATTATTGTACTGTACGTTGTCCAGAGAAGGACAACGAGAAAAGAGGGGGTACTGGCAGGAAACATGGCCTACCCTGCAACATCTACAGACACAAGGATGGAGAACCACAGCTGGGAGGCTTCAAGGGAGAGGAAATGTACCCGCCGGAGAGTGTACTGTTGGACAAGGTAGCAGATGAAGCAGCGAAGAAAACCTGGTTGAGATGGAGTGGAACCAAGGCGATTGAGAACCCTCGTAGATTTTTTTCAAAGGGGCCTGGACCACGCTCAGCAGCACAGACACCAATGATGGTATGTTGAAACACCTTCCCTTTAGACCTTTGGCAGATAAAATAGACTTAAAGGAAAGAATAACTGGGGAAGAATAAGTTGGGAATCAAGAAGCCGCATAGTGGCCAAATAGTGCAGAGAACACTAGTCCACATTATGAAGGAATCTATCCTTAAACTTAATATAGTCTACAGGCAAAGGATAGGAACAGCAATAAGAGCTTCTGTGAGCATCGCTGTAGCAGAAATTTTGGTACATTGCACTTTGGAAAGGGACGAAGATAAAGGATACATAGATAACATGAGATACATAGATAACATTTTCTGTTTTCTAATGATAATAGGGGGAGACGAAAGGGTGCAAGAATTAAAAACTTAGGCAAACAGAGCACACCCATCCCTGAAATTCACTTCAAAACATAGCAGTGCAGGTGTGCCATTCCTGGATACAGTGATTTACCTGAATAAGGAGAGAGAAATACACAGCAAAACCTATTACAAACCAGGAAATGCCCATCAATACTTGCTATGGACATCATCGCACCCAAGAAACTTGAAGCAATCACTACCCTACTCCTTAGCATTAAGGATCAAACGAATTTGCAGTGAAGATAACCGTTTTGAAAACTCCCTAAAAAAAATGTGGAATTTCTTCAAGTCCAGGGGATACCCAGAGGACTGTCTTAAGCTTGCAGAACGAAAACTCTGGCACCGAAAAACAGAGAGGCAAACACAAGAAGCATTCTACCATCCTTGTACAGTCAACCATTTTTCAGAGAAATCAAGACACAGCTAAAGGAGCTGTGGACATGGATCAATGAAGAATTCCAATAACATCTTGGATAGAGCACTTTCCTGATAAACCCCGATGATCGCCTGGAGGAAGGATGAGTCTCTAAGGGACAGACTTGTGAGAACAGAATTTCCGAGGAAATTCTGTTCTCACAAGGACGGATCTGGAAACACTTGAGGGTAGGCTACTACACACAAAAAACTATACTTTTCAGAATAGACCGTATATGGTGAAACTGAGAGTGAACCTCAATTTCCAATGGGCTAAATGTGTAGAACGGACTATCACAGTTTACCCTCAAAATGGAAAGAGAAATTGAATGCTAACATTGGTATACTCTCGCTTACATAAAGGGATGTTAATTTTAGACGTTCCCGGCATACCCTGTTTCCGACATGGGCTGACAGGATCTCAGAATGGCAAAACGTGAAGGACAGGTGTTGCGAACACTGGTCTAATGTCACTCAAATTCTCATAATGGCCAGTTACATAATGAGCAATCGGAGATTTTTTTATAGCATCCTAGCTTAAGATTGTGCGCAACTGACACTACTAAACAGATATCGACATTGTACATTGCACCTATTTACTTCGTCACAGATGGGCAAAATCTCAGATGGGTGAAACGTGCAAGACACGTATGGAGAACCTTGGTCTAATGTCATCAAATCCTTATGTGTACAAGTTCCAAAGTGAGTAATCCAGGGATTTTTGTATAACATCCTTGCTTAAGATTGTGTACAATTGGCTCTACTAAACAGCTGTCGAAGTTGTATATTCCATCACTTGAATTATTTAAGACATTCCTATCATGTTTGATGAGAGAGGATTCAATTATGTTCCTTTCTGTAATGAAACTATTGGGTACAATGACCTGGTCTGCTGCCCACCCCAGCGGATGATTGCAAGTACTAAAATGCTTAAAAATTGCATTCAACTCCTGAGCCTTCTGTACTGAGTACTGATGTTAGGCTAATATGATTTCTGTTGTTTGGATTAAGTTTCACTCACACAACTAGTAATGTTAATTATGTAGATCTAGCTAAGCCGTTTTGTATCTTGGGAAAAACATATTGACCTCACTCAAAATACCTTTAATATCTGCAAAGGGATGGTCTATGGTACCTTACTCCATCCAATGCTTCTTAACTGCCCTCTGCGATTTATGAAAGCATATAGCGATCTTAGTAATGAATCAGACCTTGCATCTTACAACAGCCGATAAATCTAACAAGTTTTGTAATTTTAGATGAAGCTGAATATTCTGATAAGATGAACAGTTTACTAAGGAATAATGGAAGGTACGAACCTCTAAGAACCCTCTCGAGCACATCAACTCACTTCATTGTACGACTTAAAAAGTTATTGAAGGGGAATAATGAATTAAATGTCTGTTAGCCAGGACGACAACTCTACCGTATCTTTATAACTTAATTACAGCCCATAAACCAGTAACCCAGGCTGTCCTATTATAAGTTCAGGAGGCTCGGCTGCATGCATTCTGTCCAAATGGCTAGTTAAGCTTCTAACTCTTATGGTCGGAAAGATTTCAGATGCTCATATTAAGAATAATGTCACCTTACAGAAAGACTCCAAAAATTAAATGCATCACATAAGTTTACTCTTGTACATTTTGATATCACATCATTATTTACTAGAATCCTTGTCTTTGATTTGCTTATGTATCTAGAAGAACTAAAAAACTTCTTCATGCCCTACCCCACTAACATAATTATTGAATTCATTAAGCTGTGTGTGATGGACTGCAAGTTCGTACTTGAAGGTAAATACTATGATCAAAAACAAGTCATGGCCTAGAGAAATCTGCTTAGTCTATTAATTATCAACTTGTATATGGAATTGTATGTGACTAGAATCCTTAAAGACACTTCCAAGTAAAGTCAAGTAGTTCAGATACGTAGACGATATTCTGTGTAGCCTAGAGATGTCGATATTGACGAGTTCCGTCCTAGACTCAGTGATTTTGTACCATCAGTTAAGTTTATAACAGAGCACGAAGTAGATAACAAATTGCCTTCTTAGATGTTTTAATCCATCTGTTGACAAGAAATTTAAATTTACAGCAAATCAACTGTTTCATCACACATTCACTGTTATTCCAATCATGAATCATAGGCTAAAAGGAGTGTTTTTCTGACATTGTTCTTGAGACCTTTACGTATTTGTAGACCGGAATATTTTGGATGATGAAATTAATAAGATATTCAACATAGTCACTAAACTGAAATATCCTGGGGATTTTGTTGAGATGGCATTACTGGCAGCCAAGAAGACTTTCTACACGACTGAACCTAGGGAAGTACCTTCCAGGAAAACTATATTGGTTTTTGCCTTACAATGAGAATATGGCTGGTCTGTTTGATGCATTAAAAAAAGCTGACAATACTGTCTTCATGAACATAGGGAAAATGCAGCAGTTGATTAAGAATGTTCCATCCAACATTGTTGATGGTGAATATCAAAATGGTGTTCAATACCGACAAGTTGGTATGAAAGACACAAAGACAACATTTAGGCATCTTTATTCCGAAACGTTTCACATACACAGTAAGAGAAACGTTTCAGAGTATGAAACAGAATTCTTCACCAGCCTGAGGGACTGACATCCATCAAGGGTGATGGACTGATTACATCGTCTTCACATCTCTACTGCCCCTGCCTACTTTCTGTACTCGATTAGAGAAACTTACTGTGTTGGCGAAACGTTTTGGAATAAAGATGCCTAAACGTTGCCTATGTGTCTTACCAGCATTGTTGATTGTGCTCACAATGTCCCATGCACACAATGCTTTCTTTCGTATGTCGGGCAGAAATCAGATTAGCCCAACATCAGAACTCGGCATGAACGGCTAAGGAATTAAATCACATTTGTATTAGCAATCATCTGATGGGGTGGGCAGCAGTTAAGGTCATTGTACCCAATACAACCGTTATGGAAAGGAACATAACTGAAACCTCTCTTATCAAACAAGATAAGTATACCTCATATAATTAAAGTAATGGAATGTGCAAACTCGACAGCTATGTAGTAGAGTCAGTTGTGCACAGTCTTAAGAAAGGATGCTTTACAAAATTTCCAGCTTGTTCACAAAGTAAAGGGTCCACGTAAGGTTTTGGTGATATTAAACCAATGTTCTCCATACCTACCTTGCACATTTCAAACAACCGAGATCCTGCCCATCTGTGAGGAAGTACTCTGTAGTGCTACATATTGTATAGTGCACTGCATAGTGCTACTGCATAGTGCACTGTATAGTGCTACATACTGAGTAGTGGTACACACTGTGTAGTGCTACACACTGTACATTGATACGCACTGTACAGTGCATAAGAGTTGATGAAGTTAGTCAGTATAGAATCACTGCTGGGGCATAGTGCACTGTATAGTAACATACACACTGCTACACAGTAGTGGTACACACTGTGTAGTGCTACACACTGTACATTGATACGCTACACACACCGTACAGTGCATAAGAGTTGATGAAGTCACTCACTACTGTGGGAATTGTTTTTTTTTTTCTAGAAGAGTTGGGAATTTTTTTTTCTAGAAAACATAAGTTGGGTATTGTCTTCTCTGGAGGAAGAATGGTAGAGTAATGCTCTCTCTGGAGGAAGAATGGTAGAGTAATGCTCTCTCTGGAGGAAGAATGGTAGAGTAATGCCCTCTCTGGAGGAAGAATGGTAGAGTAATGCTCTCTCTGGAGGAAGAATGGTAGAGTAATGCCCTCTCTGGAGGAAGAATGGTAGAGTAATGCACTCTCTGGAGGAAGAAGAGTAATGCTCTCTCTGGAGGAAGAATGGTAGAGTAATGCCCTCTCTGGAGGAAGAATGGTAGAGTAATGCTCTCTCTGGAGGAAGAATGGTAGAGTAATGCCCTCTCTGGAGGAAGAATGGTAGAGTAATGCCCTCTCTGGAGGAAGAATGGTAGAGTAATGCTCTCTCTGGAGGAAGAATGGTAGAGTAATGCCCTCTCTGGAGGAAGAATGGTAGAGTAATGCTCTCTCTGGAGGAAGAATGGTAGAGTAATGCTCTCTCTGGAGGAAGAATGGTAGAGTAATGCTCTCTCTGGAGGAAGAATGGTAGAGTAATGCCCTCTCTGGAGGAAGAATGGTAGACTAATGCTCTGGAGGAAGAATGGTAGAGTAATGCTCTCTCTGGAGGAAGAATGGTAGAGTAATGCTCTCTCTGGAGGAAGAATGGTAGAGTAATGCCCTCTCTGGAGGAAGAATGGTAGAGTAATGCAATCTCTGGAGGAAGAATGATAGAGTAATGACCTCTCTGGAGGAAGAATGGTAGAGTAATGCCCTCTCTGGAGGAAGAATGATAGAGTAATGCCCTCTCTGGAGGAAGAATGATAGAGTAATGCCCTCTCTGGAGGAAGAATGATAGAGTAATGCCCTCTCTGGAGGACGAATGGTAGAGTAAAGCCCTCTCTGGAGGAAGAATGGTAGAGTAATGCCCTCTCTGGAGGAAGAATGGTAGAGTAATGCCCTCTCTGGAGGAAGAATGGTAGAGTAATGCTCTCTCTGGAGGAAGAATGGTAGAGTAATGCTCTCTCTGGAGGAAGAATGGTAGAGTAATGCTCTCTCTGGAGGAAGAATGGTAGAGTAATGCCCTCTCTGGAGGAAGAATGGTAGAGTAATGCCCTCTCCGGAGGAAGAATGGTAGAGTAATGCCCTCTTTGGAGGAAGAATGGTAGAGTAATGCCCTCTTTGGAGGAAGAATGGTATAGTAATGCTCTTTCTAGAGGAAGAATGGTAGAGTAATGCTCTCTTTAGAGGAAGAATGGTAGAGCAAAGCTCTCTCTAGAGGAAGAATGGTAGAGTAATGCTCTCTAGGAAGATGACACCCTCTCTAGAGCGATGCTAGGCAGATGACACCCTCTCTAGTGCGAGTCTAGGCAGATGACACCCTCTCTAGAGTGAGTCTAGGCAGATGACACCCTCTCTAGAGCGAGGCTAGGAAGATGACACCCTCTCTAGAGCGAGGCTAGGTAGATGACACCCTCTCTAGAGCGAGGCTAGGCAGATGACACCCTCTCTAGAGCGAGGCTAGAAAGATTACACCCTCTCTAGAGCGAGGCTAGGAGGATGACACCCTCTCTAGAGCGAGAGCGAGGCTAGGAAGATGACACCCTCTCTAGAAGCTAAGATGACACCCTCTCTAGAGCGAGGCTAGTAAGATGACACCCTCTCTAGAGCGAGGCTAGTAAGATGACACCCTCTCTAGAGCGAGGCTAATAAGATGACACCCTCTCTAGAGCGAGGCTAGTAAGATGACACCCTCTCTAGAGAGAGGCTATTAGACGACACCCTCTCTAGAGCGAGGCTAGGAGGATGACACCCTCTCTAGAGCGAGGCTAGGCTGATGACACCCTCTCTAGAGCTAGGCTAGGAAGATGCCACCCTCTCTAGAGCGACTATAGGTAGATGACACCCTCTCTAGAGCGAGGCTAGGAAGATGACACCCTCTCTAGAGCGGAGCTAGGAAGATGACACCCTCTCTAGAGCGAGGCTAGTAAGATGACACCCTCTCTAGAGCGAGGCTAGTAAGATGACACCCTCTCTAGAGCGAGGCTAGTAAGATGACACCCTCTCTAGAGCGAGGCTAGTAAGATGACACCCTCTCTAGAGCGAGGCTAATAAGATGACACCCTCTCTAGAGCGAGGCTAGTAAGATGACACCCTCTCTAGAGCGAGGCTAGTAAGATGACACCCTCTCTAGAGCGAGGCTAGTAAGATGACACCCTCTCTAGAGCGAGGCTAGGAAGATGACACCCTCTCTAGAGCGAGGCTAGGAAGATGACACCCTCTCTAGAGCGAGGCTAGGAAGATGACACCCTCTCTAGAGCGAGACTAGGAAGATGACACCCTCTCTAGAGAGGAGCTAGGAAGATGACACCCTCTCTAGAGCGAGGCTAGGAAGATGGCACCCTCTCTAGAGCGAGGCTAGTAAGATGACACCCTCTCTAGAGCTAGGCTAGGAAGATGACACCCTCTCTATAGCGAAGCTAGGAAGATGACACCCTCTCTAGAGCGAGAATAGGCAGATGACACCCTCTCTAGAGCGACTATAGGTAGATGACACCCTCTCTAGAGCGAGGCTAGGAAGATGACACCCTCTTTAGAGCGGGGCTAGGAAGATGACACCCTCTCTAGAGCGAGGCTAGGAAGATGACACCCTCTCTAGAGCGAGGCTAGGAAGATGACACACTCTCTAGAGCGAGACTAGGAAGATGACACCCTCTCTAGAGCGGAGCTAGGAAGATGACACCCTCTCTAGATCGAGGCTAGGTAGATGACACCCTCTCTAGAGCGAGGCTAGGAAGATGACACCCTCTCTAGAGCGAGGCTAGGAAGATGACACCCTCTCTAGAGCGAGGATAGGAAGATGACACCCTCTCTAGAGCGAGGCTAGTAAGATGACACCCTCTCTAGAGCGAGGCTAGTAAGATGACACCCTCTCTAGAGCTAGGCTAGGAAGATGACACCCTCTCTAGAGCGAGGCTAGGAAGATGACACCCTCTCTAGAGCGAGGCTAGGTAGATGACACCCTCTCTAGAGCGAGGCTAGGAAGATGACACCCTCTCTAGAGCGAGGCTAGGAAGATGACACCCTCTCTAGAGCGAGGCTAGGAAGATGACACCCTCTCTAGAGCGAGGCTAGGATGATGACACCCTCTCTAGAGCGAAGCTAGGAAGATGACACCCTCTCTAGAGCGAGGATAGGCAGATGACACCCTCTCTAGAGCGAGGATAGGCAGATGACACCCTCTCTAGAGCGACTATAGGTAGATGACACCCTCTCTAGAGCGAGGCTAGGAAGATGACACCCTCTCTAGAGCGGGGCTAGGAAGATGACACCCTCTCTAGAGCGAGGCTAGTAAGATGACACCCTCTCTAGAGCGAGGCTAATAAGATGACACCCTCTCTAGAGCGAGGCTAGTAAGATGACACCCTCTCTAGAGCGAGGCTAGGAAGATGACACCCTCTCTAGAGCGAGGCTAGTAAGATGACACCCTCTCTAGAGCGAGGCTAGTAAGATGACACCCTCTCTAGAGAGAGGCTATTAGACGACACCCTCTCTAGAGCGAGGCTAGGAGGATGACACCCTCTCTAGAGCGAGGCTAGTAAGATGACACCCTCTCTAGAGCAAGGCTAGGAAGATGACACCCTCTCTAGAGCGAGGCTAGGAAGATGACACCCTCTTTAGAGCGGGGCTAGGAAGATGACACCCTCTCTAGAGCGAGGCTAGGAAGATGACACCCTCTCTAGAGCGAGACTAGGAAAATGACACCCTCTCTAGAGCGAGACTAGGAAGATGACACCCTCTCTAGAGAGGAGCTAGGAAGATGACACCCTCTCTAGAGCGAGGCTAGGAAGATGACACCCTCTCTATAGCGAAGCTAGGAAGATGACACCCTCTCTAGAGCGAGAATAGGCAGATGACACCCTCTCTAGAGCGACTATAGGTAGATGACACCCTCTCTAGAGCGAGGCTAGGAAGATGACACCCTCTTTAGAGCGGGGCTAGGAAGATGACACCCTCTCTAGAGCGAGGCTAGGAAGATGACACCCTCTCTAGAGCGAGGCTAGGAAGATGACACCCTCTCTAGAGCGAGGCTAGGAAGATGACACCCTCTCTAGAGCGGAGCTAGGAAGATGACACCCTCTCTAGAGCGAGGCTAGGAAGATGACACCCTCTCTAGAGCGAAGCTAGGAAGATGACACCCTCTCTAGAGCGAGGATAGGAAGATGACACCCTCTCTAGAGCGAGGCTAGGAAGATGACACCCTCTCTAGAGCGAGGCTAGTAAGATGACACCCTCTCTAGAGCGAGGCTAGGAAGATGACACCCTCTCTAGAGCGAGGCTAGGAAGATGACACCCTCTCTAGAGCGAGGCTAGGAAGATGACACCCTCTCTAGAGCGAGGCTAGGAAGATGACACCCTCTCTAGAGTGAGGCTAGTAAGATGACACCCTCTCTAGAGCGAGGCTAGGAAGATGACACCCTCTCTAGAGCGAGGCTAGGAAGATGACACCCTCTCTAGAGCGAGGCTAGGTAGATGACACCCTCTCTAGAGCGAGGCTAGGAAGATGACACCCTCTCTGGAGCGAAGCTACGAAGATGACACCCTCTCTAGAGCGAGGCTAATAAGATGACACCCTCTCTAGAGCGAGGCTAGTAAGATGACACCCTCTCTAGAGCGAGGCTAAGAATATGACACCCTCTCTAGAGCGAGGCTAGGAAGATGACACCCTCTCTAGAGCGAGGCTAGGAAGATGACACCCTCTCTAGAGCGGGGCTAGGAAGATGACACCCTCTCTAGAGCGAGGCTAGGAAGATGACACCCTCTCTAGAGCGAGGCTAGGAAGATGACACCCTCTCTAGAGCGAGGCTAGGAAGATGACACCCTCTCTAGAGCGAGGCTTGGAAGATGACACCCTCTCTAGAGCGAGGCTAGGAAGATGACACCCTCTCTAGAGCGAGGCTAGGAAGATGACACCCTCTCTAGAGCGAGGCTAGGAAGATGACACCCTCTCTAGAGCGAGGCTAGGAAGATGACACCCTCTCTAGAGCGAGGCTAGGAAGATGACACCCTCTCTAGAGCGAGGCTAGGAAGATGACACTCTCTCTAGAGCGAGGCTAGGAAGATGACACCCTCTCTAGAGCGTGACTAGGAAGATGACACCCTCTCTAGAGCGAGGCTAGGAAGATGGTACCCTCTCTAGAGCGAGGCTAGTAAGATGACACCCTCTCTAGATCGAAGCTAGGAAGATGACACCCTCTCTAGAGCGAGGCTAGGAAGATGACACCCTCTCTAGAGCGAGGCTAGGAAGATGACACCCTCTCTAGAGCGAGGCTAGGAAGATGACACCCTCTCTAGAGCGAGGCTAGGAAGATGACACCCTCTCTAGAGCGAGGCTAGGAAGATGACACCCTCTCTAGAGCGAGGCTAGGAAGATGACACCCTCTCTAGAGCGAGGCTAGGAAGATGACACCCTCTCTAGAGCGAGGCTAGGAAGATGACACCCTCTCTAGAGCGAGGCTAGGAAGATGACACCCTCTCTAGAGCGAGGCTAGTAAGATGACACCCTCTCTAGAGCGAGGCTAGTAAGATGACACCCTCTCTAGAGCGAGGCTAATAAGATGACACCCTCTCTAGAGCGAGGCTAATAAGATGACACCCTCTCTAGAGCGAGGCTAATAAGATGACACCCTCTCTAGAGCGAGGCTAGTAAGATGACACCCTCTCTAGAGCGAGGCTAGGAAGATGACACCCTCTCTAGAGCGAGGCTAGGAAGATGACACCCTCTCTAGAGCGAGGCTAGGAAGATGACACCCTCTCTAGAGCGAGGCTAGTAAGATGACACCCTCTCTAGAGCGAGGCTAATAAGATGACACCCTCTCTAGAGCGAGGCTAGGAAGATGACACCCTCTCTAGAGCGAGGCTAGGAAGATGACACCCTCTCTAGAGCGAGGCTAGGAAGATGACACCCTCTCTAGAGCGAGGCTAGGAAGATGACACCCTCTCTAGAGCGAGGCTAGTAAGATGACACCCTCTCTAGAGCGAGGCTAATAAGATGACACCCTCTCTAGAGCGAGGCTAGTAAGATGACACCCTCTCTAGAGCGAGGCTAGTAAGATGACACCCTCTCTAGAGCGAGGCTAGTAAGATGACACCCTCTCTAGAGCGAGGCTAATAAGATGACACCCTCTCTAGAGCGAGGCTAGTAAGATGACACCCTCTCTAGAGCGAGGCTAGTAAGATGACACCCTCTCTAGAGCGAGGCTAGTAAGATGACACCCTCTCTAGAGAGAGGCTATTAGACGACACCCTCTCTAGAGCGAGGCTAGGAAGATGACACCCTCTCTAGAGCGGGGCTAGGAAGATGACACCCTCTCTAGAGCGAGGCTAGGAAGATGACACCCTCTCTAGAGCGAGGCTAGGAAGATGACACCCTCTCTAGAGCGAGGCTAGGAAGATGACACCCTCTCTAGAGCGAGGCTAGGAAGATGACACCCTCTCTAGAGCGAGGCTAGTAAGATGACACCCTCTCTAGAGCGAGGCTAGGAAGATGACACCCTCTCTAGAGCGAGGCTAGGAAGATGACACCCTCTCTAGAGCGAGGCTAGTAAGATGACACCCTCTCTAGAGCGAGGCTAGGTAGATGACACCCTCTCTAGA
This sequence comes from Cherax quadricarinatus, assembly GCF_038502225.1. Classification (NCBI taxonomy): domain Eukaryota; kingdom Metazoa; phylum Arthropoda; class Malacostraca; order Decapoda; family Parastacidae; genus Cherax; species Cherax quadricarinatus. The sequence continues at coordinate 120,022 of NW_027195234.1, forward strand.
GCGAGGCTAGTAAGATGACACCCTCTCTAGAGCGAGGCTAGTAAGATGACACCCTCTCTAGAGCGAGGCTAATAAGATGACACCCTCTCTAGAGCGAGGCTAGTAAGATGACACCCTCTCTAGAGCGAGGCTAGTAAGATGACACCCTCTCTAGAGCGAGGCTAGTAAGATGACACCCTCTCTAGAGCGAGGCTAGTAAGATGACACCCTCTCTAGAGCGAGGCTAGTAAGATGACACCCTCTCTAGAGCGAGGCTAGTAAGATGACACCCTCTCTAGAGCGAGGCTAGTAAGATGACACCCTCTCTAGAGCGAGGCTAGTAAGATGACACCCTCTCTAGAGCGAGGCTAGTAAGATGACACCCTCTCTAGAGCGAGGCTAGGAAGATGACACCCTCTCTAGAGCGAGGCTAGGAAGATGACACCCTCTCTAGAGCGAGGCTAGTAAGATGACAACCTCTCTAGAGCGAGGCTAGGTAAGATGACACCCTCTCTAGAGCGAGGCTAGTAAGATGACACCCTCTCTAGAGCGAGGCTAGTAAGATGACACCCTCTCTAGAGCGAGGCTAGGAAGATGACACCCTCTCTAGAGCGAGGCTAGTAAGATGACACCCTCTGTAGAGCGACTATAGGTAGATGACACCCTCTCTAGAGCGAGGCTAGTAAGATGACACCCTCTCTAGAGCTAGGCTAGGAAGATGACACCCTCTCTAGAGCGAGGCTAGTAAGATGACACCCTCTCTAGAGCGAGGCTAGTAAGATGACACCCTCTCTAGAGCGAGGCTAATAAGATGACACCCTCTCTAGAGCGAGGCTAGTAAGATGACACCCTCTCTAGAGCGAGGCTAGTAAGATGACACCCTCTCTAGAGCGAGGCTAGTAAGATGACACCCTCTCTAGAGCGAGGCTAATAAGATGACACCCTCTCTAGAGCGAGGCTAGTAAGATGACACCCTCTCTAGAGCGAGGCTAGTAAGATGACACCCTCTCTAGAGCGAGGCTAGTAAGATGACACCCTCTCTAGAGCGAGGCTAGTAAGATGACACCCTCTCTAGAGCGAGGCTAGTAAGATGACACCCTCTCTAGAGCGAGGCTAGGAAGATGACACCCTCTCTAGAGCGAGGCTAGTAAGATGACACCCTCTCTAGAGCGAGGCTAGGAAGATGACACCCTCTCTAGAGCGAGGCTAGGAAGATGACACCCTCTCTAGAGCGAGGCTAGGAAGATGACACCCTCTCTAGAGCGAGGCTAGGAAGATGACACCCTCTCTAGAGCGAGGCTAGTAAGATGACACCCTCTCTAGAGCGAGGCTAGTAAGATGACACCCTCTCTAGAGCGAGGCTAATAAGATGACACCCTCTCTAGAGCGAGGCTAGTAAGATGACACCCTCTCTAGAGCGAGGCTAGGAAGATGACACCCTCTCTAGAGCGAGGCTAGTAAGATGACACCCTCTCTAGAGCGAGGCTAGTAAGATGACACCCTCTCTAGAGCGAGGCTAGTAAGATGACACCCTCTCTAGAGCGAGGCTAGGAAGATGACACCCTCTCTAGAGCGAGGCTAGTAAGATGACACCCTCTCTAGAGCGAGGCTAGGAAGATGACACCCTCTCTAGAGCGAGGCTAGGAAGATGACACCCTCTCTAGAGCGAGGCTAGGAAGATGACACCCTCTCTAGAGCGAGGCTAGTAAGATGACACCCTCTCTAGAGCGAGGCTAGGAAGATGACACCCTCTCTAGAGCGAAGCTAGGAAGATGACACCCTCTCTAGAGCGAGGCTAGGAAGATGACACCCTCTCTAGAGCGACTATAGGGTGATGACACCCTTTCTTGAGCGAGGCTAGGAAGATGACACCCTCTCTAGAGCGAGGCTAGGAAGATGACACCCTCTCTAGAGCGAGACTAGGAAGATGACACCCTCTCTAGAGCGAGGCTAGGAAGATGACACCCTCTCTAGAGCGATGCTAGGAAGATGACACCCTCTCTAGAGCGAGGCTAGGAAGATGACACCCTCTCTAGAGCGAGGCTAGGAAGATGACACCCTCTCTAGAGCGAGGCTAGGAAGATGACACCCTCTCTAGAGCGAGGCTAGGCAGATAACACCCTCTCTAGAGCGAGGCTAGGAGGATGACACCCTCTCTAGAGCGAGGCTAGTAAGATGACACCCTGACTAGAGCGAGGCTAGTAAGATGACACCCACTATAGAGCGAGGTTAGTAAGATAAAACCCTCTCTAGAGAGAGGCTATCAGACGACACCCTCTCCAGAGCGAGGCTAGGAGGATGACACCCTCTCTAGAGCGAGGCTAGGAGGATGACACCCTCTCTTGAGCGAGGGTAGGCAGATGACACCCTCTCTAGAGCGACTATAGGTAGATGACACCCTCTCTAGAGCGAGGCTAGGAAGATGACACCCTCTCTAGAGCGGGGCTAGGAAGATGACACCCTCTCTAGAGCGAGGCTAGTAAGATGACACCCTCTCTAGAGCGAGGCTAGGAAGATGACACCCTCTCTAGAGCGAGGCTAGTAAGATGACACCCTCTCTAGAGCGAGGCTAGGAAGATGACACCCTCTCTAGAGCGAGGCTAGTAAGATGACACCCTCTCTAGAGCGAGGCTAGTAAGATGACACCCTCTCTAGAGCGAGGCTAGGAAGATGACACCCTCTCTAGAGCGAGGCTAGTAAGATGACACCCTCTCTAGAGCGAGGCTAGTAAGATGACACCCTCTCTAGAGCGAGGCTAGTAAGATGACACCCTCTCTAGAGCGAGGCTAGGAAGATGACACCCTCTCTAGAGCGAGGCTAGTAAGATGACACCCTCTCTAGAGCGAGGCTAGGAAGATGACACCCTCTCTAGAGCGAGGCTAGGAAGATGACACCCTCTCTAGAGCGAGGCTAGGTAGATGACACCCTCTCTAGAGCGAGGCTAGGAAGATGACACCCTCTCTAGAGCGAGGCTAGGAAGATGACACCCTCTCTAGAGCGAGGCTAGGAAGATGACACCCTCTCTAGAGCGAGGCTAGGAAGATGACACACTCTCTAGAGCGAGACTAGGAAGATGACACCCTCTCTAGATCGAGCTAGGTAGATGACACCCTCTCTAGAGCGAGGCTAGGTAGATGACACCCTCTCTAGAGCGAGGCTAGGAAGATGACACCCTCTCTAGAGCGAAGCTAGGAAGATGACACCCTCTCTAGAGCGAGGCTAATAAGATGACACCCTCTCTAGAGCGAGGCTAGGAAGATGACACCCTCTCTAGAGCGAGGCTAGGAAGATGACACCCTCTCTAGAGCGAGGCTAGGAAGATGACACCCTCTCTAGAGCGAGGCTAGGAAGATGACACCCTCTCTAGAGCGAGGCTAGTAAGATGACACCCTCTCTAGAGCGAGGCTAGGAAGATGACACCCTCTCTAGAGCGAGGCTAGGAAGATGACACCCTCTCTAGAGCGAGGATAGGCAGATGACACCCTCTCTAGAGCGACTATAGGTAGATGACACCCTCTCTAGAGCGAGGCTAGGAAGATGACACCCTCTCTAGAGCGAGGCTAGGAAGATGACACCCTCTCTAGAGCGAGGCTAGGAAGATGACACCCTCTCTAGAGCGAGGCTAGGAAGATGACACCCTCTCTAGAGCGAGGCTAGGAAGATGACACCCTCTCTAGAGCGAGGCTAGGAAGATGACACCCTCTCTAGAGCGAGGCTAGGAAGATGACACCCTCTCTAGAGCGAGGCTAGGAAGATGACACCCTCTCTAGAGCGAGGCTAGGAAGATGACACCCTCTCTAGAGCGAGGCTAGGAAGATGACACCCTCTCTAGAGCGAGGCTAGTAAGATGACACCCTCTCTAGAGCGAGGCTAGGAAGATGACACCCTCTCTAGAGCGAGGCGAGGAAGATGACACCCTCTCTAGAGCGAGGCTAGGAAGATGACACCCTCTCTAGAGCGAGGCTAGGAAGATGACACCCTCTCTAGAGCGAGGCTAGGAAGATGACACCCTCTCTAGAGCGAGACTAGGAAGATGACACCCTCTCTAGAGCGAGGCTAGGAAGATGACACCCTCTCTAGAGCGAGGCTAGTAAGATGACACCCTCTCTAGAGCGAGGCTAGTAAGATGACACCCTCTCTAGAGCGAGGCTAATAAGATGACACCCTCTCTAGAGCGAGGCTAGGAAGATGACACCCTCTCTAGAGCGAGGCTAGAAGATGACACCCTCTCTAGAGCGAGGCTAGTAAGATGACACCCTCTCTAGAGCGAGGCTAGTAAGATGACACCCTCTCTAGAGCGAGGCTAGTAAGATGACACCCTCTCTAGAGCGAGGCTAGTAAGATGACACCCTCTCTAGAGCGAGGCTAGTAAGATGACACCCTCTCTAGAGCGAGGCTAGTAAGATGACACCCTCTCTAGAGCGAGGCTAGTAAGATGACACCCTCTCTAGAGCGAGGCTAGGAAGATGACACCCTCTCTAGAGCGAGGCTAGGAAGATGACACCCTCTCTAGAGCGAGGCTAGGACGATGACACCCTCTCTAGAGCGAGGCTAGGAAGATGACACCCTCTCTAGAGCGAGGCTAGGAAGATGACACCCTCTCTAGAGCGAGGCTAGGAAGATGACACCCTCTCTAGAGCGGGGCTAGGAAGATGACACCCTCTCTAGAGCGAGGCTAGGAAGATGACACCCTCTCTAGAGCGAGGCTAGGAAGATGACACCCTCTCTAGAGCGAGGCTAATAAGATGACACCCTCTCTAGAGCGAGGCTAGTAAGATGACACCCTCTCTAGAGCGAGGCTAGGAAGATGACACCCTCTCTAGAGCGAGGCTAGTAAGATGACACCCTCTCTAGAGCGAGGCTAGTAAGATGACACCCTCTCTAGAGCGAGGCTAGTAAGATGACACCCTCTCTAGAGCGAGGCTAGGAAGATGACACCCTCTCTAGAGCGAGGCTAGTAAGATGACACCCTCTCTAGAGCGAGGCTAGGAAGATGACACCCTCTCTAGAGCGAGGCTAGGAAGATGACACCCTCTCTAGAGCGAGGCTAGGAAGATGACACCCTCTCTAGAGCGAGGCTAGTAAGATGACACCCTCTCTAGAGCGAGGCTAGGAAGATGACACCCTCTCTAGAGCGAGGCTAGGAAGATGACACCCTCTCTAGAGCGAGGCTAGGAAGATGACACCCTCTCTAGAGCGAGGCTAGGAAGATGACACCCTCTCTAGAGCGAAGCTAGGAAGATGACACCCTCTCTAGAGCGAGGCTAGGAAGATGACACCCTCTCTAGAGCGAGGCTAGGAAGATGACACCCTCTCTAGAGCGAGGCTAGGAAGATGACACCCTCTCTAGAGCGAGGCTAGGAAGATGACACCCTCTCTAGAGCGAGGCTAGGAAGATGACACCCTCTCTAGAGCAAGGGTAGGAAGATGACACCCTCTCTAGAGCGAGGCTAGGAATATGACACCCTCTCTAGAGCGGGGCTTGGAACATGACACCCTCTCTAGAGCGAGGCTAGGAGGATGACACCCTCTCTAGAGCGAGGCTAGGAAGATGACACCCTCTCTAGAGCGAGCTAGGAAGATGTCACCCTCTCTAGAGCGAGGATAGGTAGATGACACCCTCTCTAGAGCGAGGCTAGGAAGATGACACCCTCTCTAGAGCGAGGCTAGGAAGATGACACCCTCTCTAGAGCTAGGCAGATGACACCCTCTCTAGAGCGACTATAGGTAGATGACACCCTCTCTAGAGCGAGGCTAGGAAGATGACACCCTCTCTAGAGCGGGGCTAGGAAGATGACACCCTCTCTAGAGCGAGGCTAGTAAGATGACACCCTCTCTAGAGCGAGGCTAGTAAGATGACACCCTCTCTAGAGCGAGGCTAGTAAGATGACACCCTCTCTAGAGCGAGGCTAATAAGATGACACCCTCTCTAGAGCGAGGCTAGTAAGATGACACCCTCTCTAGAGCTAGGCTAGGAAGATGACACCCTCTCTAGAGCGAGGCTAGTAAGATGACACCCTCTCTAGAGCGAGGCTAGTAAGATGACACCCTCTCTAGAGCGAGGCTAGGAAGATGACACCCTCTCTAGAGCGAGGCTAGGAAGATGACACCCTCTCTAGAGCGAGGCTAGTAAGATGACACCCTCTCTAGAGCGAGGCTAGGAAGATGACACCCTCTCTAGAGCGAGGCTAGGAAGATGACACCCTCTCTAGAGCGAGGCTAGGAAGATGACACCCTCTCTAGAGCGAGGCTAGGAAGATGACACCCTCTCTAGAGCGAGGCTAGGAAGATGACACCCTCTCTAGAGCGAGGATAGGCAGATGACACCCTCTCTAGAGCGAGGCTAGGAAGATGACACCCTCTTTGGAGCGGGGCTAGAAAGATGACACCCTCTCTAGATCGAGGCTAGTAAGATGACACCCTCTCTAGAGCGAGGGTAGTAAGATGACACCCTCTCTAGAGCGAGGCTAGGAAGATGACACTTTCTCTAGAGCGAGGCTAGGAAGATGACACCCTCTCTAGAGCGAGGCTAGGAAGATGACACCCTCTCTAGAGCGAGGCTAGGAAGATGACACCCTCTCTAGAGCGAGGCTAGGAAGATGACACCCTCTCTATAGCGAGGCTAGGGAGATGACACCCTCTCTAGAGTGGAGCTAGTAAGATGACACCCTCTCTAGGAAGATGACACCCTCTCTAGAGCGAGGCTAGGAAGATGACACCCTCTCTAGAGCGAGGCTAGGAAGATGACACCCTCTCTAGAGCGAGGCTAGGAAGATGACACCCTCTCTAGAGCGAGGCTAGGAAGATGACACCCTCTCTAGAGCGAGGCTAGGAAGATGACACCCTCTCTAGAGCGAGGCTAGGAAGATGACACCCTCTCTAGAGCGAGGCTAGGAAGATGACACCCTCTCTAGAGCGAGGCTAGGAAGATGACACCCTCTCTAGAGCGAGGCTAGTAAGATGACACCCTCTCTAGAGCAAGGGTAGGAAGATGACACCCTCTCTAGAGCGAGGCTAGGAAGATGACACCCTCTTTAGAGCGGGGCTTGGAAAATGACACCCTCTCTAGAGCGAGGCTAGGAGGATGACACCCTCTCTAGAGCGAGGCTAGGAAGATGATACCCTCTCTAGAGCGAGGGTAGGCAGATGACACCTTCTCTAGAGCGAGGCTAGGAGGATGACACCCTCTCTAGAGCGGGGCTAGGAAGATGACACCCTCTCTAGAGCGAGGCTAGGAAGATGACACCCTCTCTAGAGCGAGGCTAGGAAGATGACACCCTCTCTATAGCTAGGTTAGGAAGATGACACCCTCTCTAGAGCGAGGCTAGTAAGATGACACCCTCTCTAGAGCGGGGCTAGGAAGATGGCACCCTCTCTAGAGCGAGGCTAGGAAGATGACACCCTCTCTAGATCGAGGCTAGTAAGATGACATCCTCTCTAGAGCTTGGCTAGGAAGATGACACCCTCTCTAGAGCGAGGCTAGTAAGATGACACCCTCTCTAGAGCGAGGCTAGTAAGATGACACCCTCTCTAGAGCGAGGCTAGTAAGATGACACCCTCTCTAGAGCGAGGCTAGTAAGATGACACCCTCTCTAGAGCGAGGCTAGGAAGATGACACCCTCTCTAGAGCGAGGATAGGCAGATGACACCCTCTCTAGAGCGACTATAGGTAGATGACACCCTCTCTAGAGCGAGGCTAGGAAGATGACACCCTCTCTAGAGCGAGGCTAGGAAGATGACACCCTCTTTAGAGCGGGGCTAGGAAGATGACACCCTCTCTAGAGCGAGGCTAGGAAGATGACACCCTCTCTAGAGCGAGACTAGGAAGATGACACCCTCTCTAGAGCGGAGCTAGGAAGATGACACCCTCTCTAGAGCGAGGCTAGTAAGATGACACCCTCTCTAGAGCGAGGCTAGGAAGATGACACCCTCTCTAGAGCGAAGCTAGGAAGATGACACCCTCTCTAGAGCGAGGATAGGCAGATGACACCCTCTCTAGAGCGACTATAGGTAGATGACACCCTCTCTAGAGCGAGGCTAGGAAGATGACACCCTCTCTAGAGCGAGGCTAGGAAGATGACACCCTCTCTAGAGCGAGGCTAGGCTAGTAAGATGACACCCTCTCTAGAGCGAGGCTAGTAAGATGACACCCTCTCTAGAGCGAGGCTAGGAAGATGACACCCTCTCTAGAGCGAGGCTAGTAAGATGACACCCTCTCTAGAGAGAGGCTATTAGACGACACCCTCTCTAGAGCGAGGCTAGGAAGATGACACCCTCTCTAGAGCGAGGCTAGTAAGATGACACCCTCTCTAGAGCGAGGCTAGGAAGATGACACCCTCTCTAGAGCGAGGCTAGTAAGATGACACCCTCTCTAGAGCGAGGCTAGGAAGATGACACCCTCTCTAGAGCGAGGCTAGGAAGATGACACCCTCTCTAGAGCGAGGCTAGGAAGATGACACCCTCTCTAGAGCGAGGCTAGGAAGATGACACCCTCTCTAGAGCGAGGCTAGGAAGATGACACCCTCTCTAGAGCGACTATAGGTAGATGACACCCTCTCTAGAGCGAGGCTAGGAAGATGACACCCTCTCTAGAGCGAGGCTAGGAAGATGACACCCTCTCTAGAGCGAGGCTAGGAAGATGACACCCTCTCTAGAGCGAGGCTAGGAAGATGACACCCTCTCTAGAGCGAGGCTAGTAAGATGACACCCTCTCTAGAGCGAGGCTAGAAGATGACACCCTCTCTAGAGCGAGGCTAGTAAGATGACACCCTCTCTAGAGCGAGGCTAGTAAGATGACACCCTCTCTAGAGCGAGGCTAATAAGATGACACCCACTCTAGAGCGACTATAGGTAGATGACACCCTCTCTAGAACAGGGCTAAGAAGAGGACACCCTCTCTAGAGCGAGGCTAGTAAGATGACACCATCTGTAGAGCGAGGCTAGTAAGATGACACCCTCTCTAGAGCGAGGCTAATAAGATGACACCCTCTCTAGAGCGAGGCTAGTAAGATGACACCCTCTCTAGAGCGAGGCTAGGAAGATGACACCCTCTCTAGAGTGAGGCTAGTAAGATGACACCCTCTCTAGAGCGAGGCTAGTAAGATGACACCCTCTCTAGAGCGAGGCTAGGAAGATGACACCCTCTCTAGAGCGAGGCTAGGAAGATGACACCCTCTCTAGAGCGAGGCTAGGAAGATGACACCCTCTCTAAAGCGAGGCTAGGAGATGACACCCTCTCTAGAGCGACTAGGAAGATGACACCCTCTCTAGAGCGAGGCTAGGAAGATGACACCCTCTCTAGAGCGAGGCTAGGAAGATGACACCCTCTCTAGAGCGAGGCTAGGAAGATGACACCCTCTCTAGAGCGAGGCTAGGAAGATGACACCCTCTCTAGAGCGAGGCTAATAAGATGACACCCTCTCTAGAGCGAGGCTAGTAAGATGACACCCTCTCTAGAGCTAGGCTAGGAAGATGACACCCTCTCTAGAGCGAGGCTAGTAAGATGACACTCTCTCTAGAGCGAGGCTAGTAAGATGACACCCTCTCTAGAGAGAGGCTATTAGACGACACCCTCTCTAGAGCGAGGCTAGGAGGATGACACCCTCTCTAGAGCGAGGCTAGTAAGATGACACCCTCTCTAGAGCGAGGCTAGGAAGATGACACCCTCTCTAGAGCGAGGCTAGGAAGATGACACCCTCTCTAGAGCGAGGCTAGGAAGATGACACCCTCTCTAGAGCGAGGCTAGGAAGATGACACCCTCTCTAGAGCGAGACTAGGAAGATGACACCCTCTCTAGAGCGGAGCTAGGAAGATGACACCCTCTCTAGAGCGAGGCTAGGAAGATGACACCCTCTCTAGAGCAAAGCTAGGAAGATGACACCCTCTCTAAAGCGAGGCCAGGAGGATGACACCCTCTCTAGAGCGAGGCTAGGAAGATGACACCCTCTCTAGAGCGAGGCTAGGAAGATGACACCCTCTCTAGAGCGAGGCTAGGAAGATGACACCCTCTCTAGAGCGAAGCTAGGAAGATGACACCCTCTCTAGAGCGAGGCTAGGAAGATGACACCCTCTCTAGAGCGAGGCTAGGAAGATGACACCCTCTCTAGAGCGAGGCTAGGAAGATGACACCCTCTCTAGAGCGAGGCTAGGAAGATGACACCCTCTCTAGAGCGAGGCTAGTAAGATGACACCCTCTCTAGAGCGAGGCTAGGAAGATGACACCCTCTCTAGAGCGAGGCTAGGAAGATGACACCCTCTCTAGAGCTGAGCTAGGAAGATGACACCCTCTCTAGAGCGAGGCTAGGAAGATGACACCCTCTCTAGAGCGAGGCTAGGAAGATGACACCCTCTCTAGAGCGAGGCTAGGAAGATGACACCCTCTCTAGAGCGACTATAGGTAGATGACACCCTCTCTAGAGCGAGGCTAGGAAGATGACACCCTCTCTAGAGCGGGGCTAGGAAGATGACACCCTCTCTAGAGCGAGGCTAGTAAGATGACACCCTCTCTAGAGCGAGGCTAGTAAGATGACACCCTCTCTAGAGCGAGGCTAGTAAGATGACACCCTCTCTAGAGCGAGGCTAATAAGATGACACCCTCTCTAGAGCGAGGCTAGTAAGATGACACCCTCTCTAGAGCGAGGCTAGGAAGATGACACCCTCTCTAGAGCGAGGCTAGTAAGATGACACCCTCTCTAGAGCGAGGCTAGTAAGATGACACCCTCTCTAGAGAGAGGCTATTAGACGACACCCTCTCTAGAGCGAGGCTAGGAAGATGACACCCTCTCTAGAGCGAGGCTAGGAAGATGACACCCTCTCTAGAGCGAGGCTAGGAAGATGACACCCTCTCTAGAGCGAGGCTAGGAAGATGACACCCTCTCTAGAGCGAGGCTAGGAAGATGACACCCTCTCTAGAGCGAGGCTAGTAAGATGACACCCTCTCTAGAGCGAGGCTAGGAAGATGACACCCTCTCTAGAGCTAGTAAGATGACACCCTCTCTAGCTAGGAAAATGACACCCTCTCTAGAGCGAGGCTAGGAAGATGACACCCTCTCTAGAGCGAGGCTAGGAAGATGACACCCTCTCTAGAGCGAGGCTAGGAAGATGACACCCTCTCTAGAGCGAGGCTAGGAAGATGACACCCTCTCTAGAGCGAGGCTAGGAAGATGACACCCTCTCTAGAGCGAGGCTAGGAAGATGACACCCTCTCTAGAGCGAGGCTAGGAAGATGACACCCTCTCTAGAGCGAGACTAGGAAGATGACACCCTCTCTAGAGCGGAGCTAGGAAGATGACACCCTCTCTAGAGCGAGGCTAGGAAGATGACACCCTCTCTAGAGCGAGGCTAGTAAGATGACACCCTCTCTAGAGCGAGGCTAGGAAGATGGCACCCTCTCTAGAGCGAAGCGAGGAAGATGACACCCTCTCTAGAGCGAGGATAGGCAGATGACACCCTCTCTAGAGCGAGGATAGGCAGATGACACCCTCTCTAGAGCGAGGCTAGGAAGATGACACCCTCTCTAGAGCGAGGCTAGGAAGATGACACCCTCTCTAGAGCGGGGCTAGGAAGATGACACCCTCTCTAGAGCGAGGCTAGGAAGATGACACCCTCTCTAGAGCGACTATAGGTAGATGACACCCTCTCTAGAGCGAGGCTAGGAAGATGACACCCTCTCTAGAGCGAGGCTAGGAAGATGACACCCTCTCTAGAGCGGAGCTAGGAAGATGACACCCTCTCTAGAGCGGAGCTAGGAAGATGACACCCTCTCTAGAGCGAGGCTAGGAAGATGACACCCTCTCTAGAGCGAGGCTAGTAAGATGACACCCTCTCTAGAGCGAGGCTAGGAAGATGACACCCTCTCTAGAGCGAAGCTAGGAAGATGACACCCTCTCTAGAGCGGGGCTAGGAAGGTGACACCTTCTCTAGAGCGAGGCTAGGCAGATGACACCCTCTCTAGAGCGACTATGGGTAGATGACACCCTCTCTAGAGCTAGGCTAGGAAGATGCCACCCTCTCTAGAGCGGGGCTAAGAAGATGACACCCTCTCTAGAGCGAGGCTAGTAAGATGACACCCTCTCTAGGGCGAGGCTAGTAAGATGACACCCTCTCTAGAGCGAGGCTAATAAGATGACACCCTCTCTAGAGCGACTATAGGTAGATGACACCCTCTCTAGAGCAGGGCTTAGAAGATGACACCCTCTCTAGAGCGAGGCTAGTAAGATGACACCCTCTCTAGAGCGAGGCTAGTAAGATGACACCCTCTCTAGAGCGAGGCTAATAAGATGACACCCTCTCTAGAGCGAGGCTAGTAAGATGACACCCTCTCTAGAGCTAGGCTAGGAAGATGACACCCTCTCTAGAGCGAGGCTAGTAAGATGACACCCTCTCTAGAGCGAGGCTAGTAAGATGACACCCTCTCTAGAGAGAGGCTATTAGACGACACCTTCTCTAGAGCGAGGCTAGGAGGATGACACCCTCTCTAGAGCGAGGCTAGGTAGATGACACCCTCTCTAGAGCGAGGGTAGGGAGATGACACCCTGTCCAGAGCGACTATAGGTAGATGACACCCTCTCTAGAGCGAGGCTAGGAAGATGACACCCTCTCTAGAGCGGGGCTAGGAAGGTGACACCTTCTCTAGAGCGAGGCTAGTGAGAAGACACCCTCTCTAGAGCGAGGCTAGGAAGATGACACCCTCTCTAGAGCGAGGCTAATAAGATGACACCCTCTCTAGAGCGAGGCTAGTAAGATGACACCCTCTCTAGAGCTAGGCTAGGAAGATGACACCCTCTCTAGAGCGAGGCTAGTAAGATGACACTCTCTCTAGAGCGAGGCTAGTAAGATGACACCCTCTCTAGAGAGAGGCTATTAGACGACACCCTCTCTAGAGCGAGGCTAGGAGGATGACACCCTCTCTAGAGCGAGGCTAGTAAGATGACACCCTCTCTAGAGCAAGGCTAGGAAGATGACACCCTCTCTAGAGCGAGGCTAGGAAGATGACACCCTCTTTAGAGCGGGGCTAGGAAGATGACACCCTCTCTAGAGCGAGGCTAGTAAGATGACACCCTCTCTAGAGCGAGGCTAGGAAGATGACACCCTCTCTAGAGCGAAGCTAGGAAGATGACACCCTCTCTAGAGCGAGGATAGGCAGATGACACCCTCTCTAGAGCGACTGTAGGTAGATGACACCCTCTCTAGAGCGAGGCTAGGAAGATGACACCCTCTCTAGAGCGAGGCTAGGAAGATGACACCCTCTCTAGAGCGAGGCTAGGAAGATGACACCCTCTCTAGAGCGACAATAGGTAGATGACACCCTCTCTAGAGCGAGGCAAGGAAGATGACACCCTCTCTAGAGCGAGGCTAGGAAGATGACACCCTCTCTAGAGCGAGACTAGGAAGATGACACCCTCTCTAGAGCGGAGCTAGGAAGATGACACCCTCTCTAGAGCGAGGCTAGGAAGATGACACCCTCTCTAGAGCGAGGCTAGTAAGATGACACCCTCTCTAGAGCGAGGGTAGGAAGATGACACCCTCTCTAGAGCGAAGCTAGGAAGATGACACCCTCTCTAGAGAGAGGCTATTAGACGACACCTTCTCTAGAGCGAGGCTAGGAGGATGACACCCTCTCTAGAGCGAGGCTAGGTAGATGACACCCTCTCTAGAGCGAGAGTAGGGAGATGACACCCTGTCCAGAGCGACTATAGGTAGATGACACCCTCTCTAGAGCGAGGCTAGGAAGATGACACCCTCTCTAGAGCGGGGCTAGGAAGATGACACCCTCTCTAGAGCGAGGCTAGTAAGATGACACCCTCTCTAGAGCGAGGCTAGTAAGATGACACCCTCTCTAGAGCGAGGCTAGGAAGATGACACCCTCTCTAGAGCGAGGCTAATAAGATGACACCCTCTCTAGAGCGAGGCTAGTAAGATGACACCCTCTCTAGAGCTAGGCTAGGAAGATGACACCCTCTCTAGAGCGAGGCTAGTAAGATGACACTCTCTCTAGAGCGAGGCTAGTAAGATGACACCCTCTCTAGAGAGAGGCTATTAGACGACACCCTCTCTAGAGCGAGGCTAGGAGGATGACACCCTCTCTAGAGCGAGGCTAGTAAGATGACACACTCTCTAGAGCAAGGCTTGGAAGATGACACATTCTCTAGAGCGAGGCTAGGAAGATGACACCCTCTTTAGAGCGGGGCTAGGAAGATGACACCCTCTCTAGAGCGAGGCTAGTAAGATGACACCCTCTCTAGAGCGAGGCTAGGAAGATGGCACCCTCTCTAGAGCGAAGCTAGGAAGATGACACCCTCTCTAGAGCGAGGATAGGCAGATGACACCCTCTCTAGAGCGACTGTAGGTAGATGACACCCTCTCTAGAGCGAGGCTAGGAAGATGACACCCTCTCTAGAGCGAGGCTAGGGAGATGACACCCTCTCTAGAGCGACTATAGGTAGATGACACCCTCTCTAGAGCGAGGCTAGGAAGATGACACCCTCTCTAGAGCGAGGCTAGGAAGATGACACCCTCTCTAGAGCGAGACTAGGAAGATGACACCCTCTCTAGAGCGGAGCTAGGAAGATGACACCCTCTCTAGAGCGAGGCTAGGAAGATGACACCCTCTCTAGAGCGAGGCTAGTAAGATGACACCCTCTCTAGAGCGAGGCTAGGAAGATGACACCCTCTCTAGAGCGAAGCTAGGAAGATGACACCCTCTCTAGAGCGAGGATAGGCAGATGACACCCTCTCTAGAGCGACTGTAGGTAGATGACACCCTCTCTAGAGCGAGGCTAGGAAGATGACACACTCTCTAGAGCGAGGCTAGGAAGATGACACCCTCTTTAGAGCGGGGCTAGGAAGATGACACCCTCTCTAGAGCGAGGCTAGGAAGATGACACCCTCTCTAGAGCGACTATAGGTAGATGACACCCTCTCTAGAGCGAGGCTAGGAAGATGACACCCTCTCTAGAGCGAGGCTAGGAAGATGACACCCTCTCTAGAGCGAGACTAGGAAGATGACACCCTCTCTAGAGCGGAGCTTGGAAGATGACACCCTCTCTAGAGCGAGGCTAGGAAGATGACACCCTCTCTAGAGCGAGGCTAGTAAGATGACACCCTCTCTAGAGCGAGGCTAGGAAGATGACACCCTCTGTAGAGCGAAGCTAGGAAGATGACACCCTCTCTAGAGCGAGGATAGGCAGATGACACCCTCTCTAGAGCGACTACAGGTAGATGACACCCTCTCTAGAGCGAGGCTAGTAAGATGACACACTCTCTAGAGCGAGGCTAGGAAGATGACACCCTCTTTAGAGCGGGGCTAGGAAGATGACACCCTCTCTAGAGCGAGGCTAGGAAGATGACACCCTCTCTAGAGCGACTATAGGTAGATGACACCCTCTCTAGAGCGAGGCTAGGAAGATGACACCCTCTCTAGAGCGAGACTAGGAAGATGACACCCTCTCTAGAGCGGAGCTAGGAAGATGACACCCTCTCTAGAGCGGAGCTAGGAAGATGACACCCTCTCTAGAGCGAGGCTAGGAAGATGACACCCTCTCTAGAGCGAAGCTAGGAAGATGACACCCTCTCTAGAGCGAGGATAGGCAGATGACTCCCTCTCTAGAGCGACTATAGGTAGATGACACCCTCTCTAGATCGAGGCTAGTAAGATGACACCCTCTCTAGAGCGAGGCTAATAAGATGACACCCTCTCTAGAGCGAGGCTAGTAAGATGACACCCTCTCTAGAGCGAGGCTAGTAAGATGACACACTCTCTAGAGCGAGGATAGGCAGATGACACCCTCTCTAGAGCGACTATAGGTAGATGACACCCTCTCTAGAGCGAGGCTAGGAAGATGACACCCTCTCTAGAGCGAGGCTAGGAAGATGACACCCTCTTTAGAGCGGGGCTAGGAAGATGACACCCTCTAGAGCGAGGCTAGGAAGATGACACCCTCTCTAGAGCGAGACTAGGAAGATTGCACCCTCTCTAGTGCGAGACTAGGAAGATGACACCCTCTCTAGAGCGAGGCTAGTAAGATGACACCCTCTCTAGAGCGAGGCTAGGAAGATGACAACCTCTCTAGAGCGAAGCTAGGAAGATGACACCCTCTCTAGAGCGAGGCTAATAAGATGACACCCTCTCTAGAGCTAGGCTAGTAAGATGACACTCTCTCTAGAGCGAGGCTAGTAAGATGACACACTCTCTAGAGCGAGGATAGGCAGATGACACCCTCTCTAGAGCGACTATAGGTAGATGACACCCTCTCTAGAGCGAGGCTAGGAAGATGACAACCTCTCTAGAGCGAGGCTAGGAAGATGACACCCTCTTTCGAGCGATGCTTGGAAGATGAGACCCTTTCTAGAGAGAGGTTAGGAAGATGAGACCTTTCTAGAGGGAGAGTAGGACGATGACCCCATCTCTTGAGGAAAGTGAGTGGTGTTAGGCCCTCTCCGGAGTAAAGTAAGTGGTATGACACCTTCCAGAGTAAGGTAAGTGGTGGGACACCTCCCAGAGTAAGGTAAGTGGTGGGACACCTCCCAGAGTAAGGTAAGTGGTGGGACACCTCCCAGAGTAAGGTAAGTGGTGGGACACCTCCCAGAGTAAGGTAAGTGGTGGGACACCTCCCAGAGTAAGGTAAGTGGTGGGACACCTCCCAGAGTAAGGTAAGTGGTGGGACACCTCCCAGAGTAAGGTAAGTGGTGGGACACCTCCCAGAGTAAGGTAAGTGGTGGGACACCTCCCAGAGTAAGGTAAGTGGTGGGACACCTCCCAGAGTAAGGTAAGTGGTGGGACACCTCCCAGAGTAAGGTAAGTGGTGGGACACCTCCCAGAGTAAGGTAAGTGGTGGGACACCTCCCAGAGTAAGGTAAGTGGTGGGACACCTCCCAGAGTAAGGTAAGTGGTGGGACACCTCCCAGAGTAAGGTAAGTGGTGGGACACCTCCCAGAGTAAGGTAAGTGGTGGGACACCTCCCAGAGTAACGTAAGTGGTGGGACACCTCCCAGAGTAAGGTAAGTGGTGGGACACCTCCCAGAGTAAGGTTTTCGAAGCTTTTCTCTCCCGCAAATCTTCCGGTTCCAATAAATAAAATTTTTGACGGTAAAATCCTTCTCTGTAATAAAAAGTTAATATGATGGATTTTTCAGCTGAAAAGAGAGGTTCTTCCTTTACCAGGGAATTACCCTGTAACTCATACTTATTAACCGAGAGATTTATGGCCAGAGGAGAACTGAGAGGGGGGATTATAAATTGCCGGATTATGTATTTATCCCAACTGAGATCTGCAAAGGAGCCCAGACTTTTATGCAGTGAACATGTGAGCCTAGAAGTAATTATTTTTCTTTGATTATCTGTATAAGTCTAGAAATTGACTTCTTGTTTATTCAAAGTCCTACTGTGACCAACTACGCTGTGTTTCCAGCCAATGTCTAAATTTTCTCTTGTACTTATAATTTATAGTTCTGATGCTAGGTGTATATTATATGTTCTGAGCCTTTGTCTATAATTTATTTAATATTTGTTCTGATATTCTGCGATGAGATGTTATTTGTAAGAGAACTGAATCTTCCCGAAGTTTAGAAATATATTTATCGATATCTTGTTCTCTCATCGATATTATGTTCTCTGGCAGTGATTTCACACACAAGAATGTCTGGCTTTCCAAACCTTACGTAGGCTTCTCAGACTTTGCAAGTGGCTTTTGTACCTTGTGTGATCATACCAGACCTTGCTAAGTGCATATGAACCGTATGTCGTCATCCAAGACCTTTCTAGGGTAACAGTTACCTTGTATGGTCCTAACAGACTTGGTTAGCGGCTCCTGTAACTTATGTGATTATCTGTGACCTTGTCAGTTAAGGGCTTATGTTCCTTGCGGGGACGGGCAAGACCTTGCTAAGGGTTCATGCAGTTTATGAGGTCAACACAGACCATTCTAGGGGTACATGTTGTATCGCATCTTAGACCTTGTGTTTCCAGAAGTCCATCTGTGTCCCTACAGATGAACTCCCTCACTTCCCTTGCTGGAGATGGTGTTGTGGTGTGGGTGAAGGACTGGTGGTGAGGGTGATGGCTGCTGGTGTCGATGATGAACTGGCGGTGAGGGTGATGGACTGGTGGTGAGAGTGATTGACTGGAGGTGAGGGGGATGGAGTGATGGTGAAGGGGATGGACTGGTGGTGAGAGTGATGGACTAGTGGTGAGGGTGATGGACTGGTGGTGAGGGTGATGGACTGGTGATGAGGGTGATGGACTACTTGTGAGAGTGATGGATTGGTGGCGAGGGTGATGGACTGGCGGTGAGGGTGGTGACACTGGTGGTGAGGGTGATGGACTGGTCGTGAGGGTGAAGGATTGGTGGCGATGATGATGGTCTGGTGGTGAGGGTGATGGACTGGTGGTGAGGGTGATGGACTGGGGGTGAGGGTGATGCACTGGTGGGGAGGGTGTTGGTGTGGTGGGGAGGGTGATGGACTGGTGGTGAGGGTGGTAGACTGGTGGTGAGGGTGATGGACTGGTGGTGAGGGTGACGGATTAGTGGTGAGGGTGATGGACTGGTGGAGAGTGATGGATTGGTGGTGAGGGTGATGGACTGGTGATGAGGGTGGTGGACTGGTGGGGAGAGTAATGTACTGGTGGTGAGGGTGATGGACTGGTGATGAGGGTGGTGGACTGGTGGGGAGAGTAATGTACTGGTGGTGAGGGTGATGGACTGGTGGTGTGGGTGATGGACTGGTGGGGAGGGTGGTGGACTGGTGGGGAGGGTGAAGGACTATGTTTCCAGAAGTCCATCTGTGTCCCCTCAGATGAGCTCCCTTCCCCACTTCCCTTGCTGGTGATGGTGTTGTGGTGAGGGGAAAAGGACCGGTGGTGAAGGTGGACTATTATTGAGGGTGATGGCTATTATTGAGGGCTATGGACTGGTGGTGAGGGGGAAGGACTGGTGGGAAGGGACTGGTGGTGAGGGTGATGCACTGGCGGTTAGGTAGATGGACTGGTGGTGAGGGTGATGGAGTGGAGGGGAGGGTGATGGGCTGGTGGGGAGGGTGATGGACTGGTGGTGAAGGTGGCGGACTGGTGGTGACTGTGATGGACTGGTGGTGAGGGTGATGGACTGGTGGTGAGGGTGATGGACTGGTGGTGAGGGTGATGGACTGGTGGTGAGGGTGATGGACTGGTGGTGAGGGTGATGGACTGGTGGTGAGGGTGATGGACTGGTGGGGAGGGTGATGGACTGGTGGTGAGGGTGATGGACTGCTGAGGAGGGTGATGGACTGGTGGTGAGGGTGATGGGCTAGTGGTGTGGGTGATGGACTGGTGGTGAGGGTGATGGACTAGTAGAGAGGGTGAAGGACTGTGTTTCCAGAAGTCCATCTGTGTCCCCTCAGATGAACTCCCTTCCACACTTCCCTTCCTGGTGATGGACTGGTTTTGAGGGTGATGGTCAGGTTTTGAGGGTGATGGACTCTTGCTGAGGGTGATGGACTGATGGTGAGGGAGATGGACTGATAGTGAGGGTGATGGACTGATAGTGAGGGTGATGGACTGGTGATGAGGGTGATGCTTGTGTGTGTGTGTGTGTGTGTTTCCTTCCCCTAGTTTCATGTCTCCAGAAGTCCATCTGCGGTCCCTCAGATGACCTCCCTTAAACACTTCCCTTGTTGGTCATGGACTGGTGGTGAGGGTTATGGGCTGGTGGTGAGGGTGATGGTCTGGTGGTGAGGGTGATGGGCTGGTGGTGAGGGTGATGGTCTGGTGGTGAGGGTAACGGACTAGTGGTGTGGGTGGACTGGTGGTGAGCGTGATGGACTGGTGGTGAGGGTGATGGACTGGTGGTGAGGGTGATGGACTGGTGGTGAGGGTGATGGTCTGGTGGTGAGGGTGATGGACTAGTGGTGTGGGTGGACTGGTGGTGAGGGTGATGGACTGATGGTGGACTGGTGGTGAGGGTGATGGACTGTTGGTGAGGGGTATGGACTAGTGGTGAGGGTGATGGACTGGTGATGAGGGTGACGGACTGCTGGTGAGGGTGACGGACTGGTGGGGAGGGTGATGGTCTGGTGGGGAGGGTGATGGTCTGGTGGTGAGGGTGATGGACTGGTGGGGAGGGTGAAGGACTGTGTTTCTAGAAGTCCATCTGTGTCCCCTCAGATGAACTCCCTTCCACACTTCCCTTGCTGGTGATGGACTTGTGGTGAAGGTGATGGACTGGTGGTGAGGGTGATGGACTGGTGGTGAGGGTGATGGACTGGTGGCGAGGATGATGGTCTGGTGGTGAGGGTGATGGACTGGTGGTGAGGGTGATGGACTGGGGGTGAGGGTGATGGACTGGTGGGGAGGGTGATGGTCTGGTGGGGAGGGTGATGGACTGGTGGTGAGTGTGATGGACTGGTAGGGAGGGTGAAGGACTGCTTCCAGAAGTACATCTGTGTCCCCTCAGATGAACTCTCTTCCACACTTCCCTTGTTGGTGATGGTCTGGTGGTGAGGGTGATGGACTGCTGGTGAGGGTGATGGACTGGTGCTGAGGGTGATGGACTGGTGCTGAGGGTGATGGACTAGTGGTTAGGGTGATGGGCTGGTGGTGAGGGTGATGGACTGCTGGTGAGGGTGATGGACTGGTGCTGAGGGTGATGGACTGGTGGTGAGGGTGATGGACTGGTGGTGAGGGTGATGGGCTGGTGGTGAGGGTGATGGACTATGCTTCCAGAAGTCCATCTGTGTCCCCTCAGATGAACTCCCTTCCACACTTCCTTTGTTGGTGATGGACTGGTGGTGAGGGTGATGGACTGGTGGTGAGGGTGATGGACTGGTGGTGAGGGTGATGGACTGGTGGTGAGGGTGATGGACTGGTAGGGAGAGTGATGGACTGGTGGTGAGGGTGATGAACTGGTGGTGAGGGTGATGGACTGGTGGTGAGGGTGATGGACTGGTGGTGAGGGTGATGGACTGGTAGGGAGAGTGATGGACTGGTGGTGAGGGTGATGGACTGGTGGTGAGGGTGATGGACTGGTGGGGAGGGTGATGAACTGGTGGTGAGGGTGACGGACTGGTGGTGAGGGTGATGTACTGGTTGGGAGGGTTATGGACTGGTGGTGAGGGTGATGGACTGGTGGGGAGGGTTATGGACTGGTGGTGAGGGTGATGGACTGGTGGTGAGGGTGACGGACTGGTGGTGAGGGTGATGGACTGGTTGGGAGGGTTATGGACTGGTGGTGAGGGTGATGGACTGGTGGGGAGGGTGATGGACTGGTGGTGAGGGTGATGGACTGGTGGGGAGAGTGATGGACTGGTGGGGAGGGTGATGAACTGGTGGGGAGGGTGATGGACTGATAGTGAGAGTGATGGACTGGTGATGAGGGTGATGCTTGTGTGTGTGTGTGTGTGTGTGTGTGTGTGTTTCCTTCCCCTAGTTTCATGTCTCCAGAAGTCCATCTGCGGTCCCTCAGATGACCTCCCTTAAACACTTCCCTTGTTGGTCATGGACTGGTGGTGAGGGTTATGGGCTGGTGGTGAGGGTGATGGTCTGGTGGTGAGGGTAACGGACTAGTGGTGTGGGTGGACTGGTGGTGAGGGTGATGGGCTGGTGGTGAGTGTGATGGACTGGTGGTGAGGGTGATAGAATGGTGGTGAGCGTGATGGACTGGTGGTGAGGGTGATGGACTGGTGGTGAGGGTGATGGACTGGTGGGGAGAGTGATGGACTGGTGGTGAGGGTGATGAACTGGTGGGGAGGGTCAAGGTCTATGCTTCCAGAAGTCCATCTGTGTCCCCTCAGATGAACTCCCTTCCACATATCCCTTGCTGGTGATGGACTGGTGGTGAGGGTGATGGACTGTTGCTGAGGGTGATGGACTGGTGGTGAGGGTGATGAACTGGTGGTGAGGGTCAAGGACTATGCTTCCAGAAGTCCTTCTGTGTCCCCTCAGATGAACTCCCTTCCACACTTTCCTTGCTGGTTATGGACTGGTGGTGAGGGTGATGGACTGGTG
Source organism: Cherax quadricarinatus (assembly GCF_038502225.1). NCBI lineage: Eukaryota > Metazoa > Arthropoda > Malacostraca > Decapoda > Parastacidae > Cherax > Cherax quadricarinatus. The sequence continues at coordinate 141,977 of NW_027195234.1, forward strand.
GTGAGGGAGATGGACTGGTGGTGGTTGTGTGTGCTTGTTCCCCTAGTTCCATGTCTCCAGAAGTCCATCTGCGGGCCCTCTGATGAACTCCCTTCCACACTTCTTTTGTTGGTGATGGTGTTGTGGTGAGGGTGGACTGGTGGTGATGGTGATGGACTGGTAGTGAGGGTGATGGACTAGTGGTGAAGGTGGTGGACTGGTGGTGAGGGTGATGGACTGGTGGTGATGGTGGACTTGTACTGAGGGTGATGGACTGGTGGTGAGGGTGATGGACTGGTGGTGAGGGAGATGGACTGGTGGTGAGGGAGATGGACTGGTGGTGGTGGTGGTGGCGTGTGTGTGTGTGTTTGCTTGCTTTCCCTAGATCTATGTATCCAGAAGTCCATCTGCGGGCCCTCAGATGAACTTCCTTCCACACTTCACTTGTTGGTGATGGGATGGTGGTGGTGGTTATGGACTGGTGGTGACTGTGATGGTGAGGGTGATGGACTGGTGGTGGTGGTGGTGGTGGTGGTGGTGTGTGT